>NC_056747.1:786515775-786630775 GCF_019279795.1 Protopterus annectens
ATCCCCTAAGACATTAATTTTCTCCAGGAAATGCTAATATAGACTAATAACTGGTGCCATAGACAACTTTAAAATGCAATGCCAAGAAATGCATGCTAGTACCCTTTAGGAAGTTGGCTACCCCAGGAAACTACCTCATTTATAACACATGCCTAAGAGTAGAAACAGTAGTTAGGGATTTGGGGACATATGTAGACAGTAACTTGGCTTTTGACTATCATGTTTCTAAGGTATTAAAAAATATTCAGTGTTTCTCAACTGATAAGCAAAGGCATGGCATGTAGGTCCAGGTAAGTCATCATGCCCCTGTACTCAGCCCTGATCAGACCCATCATTGAGTAAATGCCCCCTTCAGTGTGTACCTGACCAGGTACGTGCAGCAACTGAAATTTACACAAATGTTCCTCACAAAAAATACAGCACCTTAATAACATGTGCTTTGCAGTTTGCCACAAAGCCCTGTCCCTGTACTCTTTCTACTACAGATTGTTAAGGAGTGATCTATGCCTGGCATACATGGCACCCCTGCATATCCACACAAAATATACCAGCAGAACTACCCAATCCAGAGACTTAAACCTTGCATGCAACATAAATAGGACATGTTGGAGGGACAGGTATGTGTTTCAGAAATTACCCCTTCTGTGGAACAGGCTTCCCATCCATGTAGAAAAGTTCTTCCCTAACCATATTCAAACATAACCTGGACCATTGAAGAGGAAATCAGAAATTCACCCTTAGTCTATCATCCATGTCTCTAAGTGGTAGAGGCAACATGTACATATTTGACCACTCATGCCCTAGATTACACATAACCCTAAAAATAATCTCAAGGGCACCAAACTTGTTGAATACAATTGGAATGCATGGATAGGCTTAAAAAAGCCTGTGTGTGTGTCTGTATGCATGGGTATGTGTGTGTACATGCATTATCTGAGAGAGTGAATGAAGGGGTGCCTGTGCCAACATGATGCATGGGCCACCAGTGAGAACTACTGCAGGAAAGTGCTGATATACATTCATGGTAGTTAAGGGCAATTTAGAGACGTGCAAAGTAGCCAATAATGAGGTCTTTACTTTCTGTGGCTAACAAATCTCTGAATTGCATTTTATCCACATTGCAAAAATATTCCATTTTGGGTACAACTCTTAATGCCACTGGTATTTTTTCTCTGAATCCACAGATATGTGTTACACAGTTTTGAATACTATACAACACAATAAATTAAACAGTAATCCATTGTAATAATACTAGGATTTTGTTAAACTGTGGACTTTGAAGGCAGATTAGGGCATATTAACTTGGGCTGAGATGTATGGTTTTATAAACTTACATCTAAAAATTAATATTTATGATACTTTTCTTAAGATTCACAAAGATATGCAGTAACCCTTCTTCCCTGACACCCCACTGTCGCTTCAGTCCAGTCCATGTTCTAATAAATTGGCAAGAAAGTACACACATTGCTACAAATGAAGGCAGTTGCATTTCCTTCTTATGCTACAGATGTAAGATGCTTTAAAAAATGTAAAACAAGTAGTTTGGTAAGAATTAGGTCACTCTTGACCTTTATGGCTCGATAAGACATGAACTAGGTGGTGGGGTGGTAACACGACCATGGAGTAATAATGAAAGTGCACAGTACTTGGCAGAAATGTTTTATGCATGAGTAATAATGAAAGTACACAGTACTTGGTGGAAATATATGAGTGAATATTAATAAAAGTACCAATGCATGGTGGAAATGTATGAAATGTTACCAAGGCATTTCTTTGTATTTAAGGAGATTTTTTTGTGGAATTAAAAGGCAGAACTCTTGGGGTTTCTTTTGTCCCTGTTTATGGTAATGTGTTTATGGAATCATTTAAAAAAGAATATTTGTACATAAAATACTTTTTTCATGAGAAAGTTCTGTTCTATATATAATATACCGACTACTTACTCCTAATTTTTGGGGGGAACCTAGATTATTTTTTTTCACAATTTTTAGTTTAATGCAATAAAAAAAGATTTAATTCATATTGGGCTCAAACAGAAGGAAGTTATGGAGGTGATTAAGGCTATAAGCTGTAGTTCATGTGGTACAGGGTTTGATTCCCCTCAGCCCTCATTTGTCTGCCATGTGACCTTGAACAAGTTACTCAACCAGTTCGGAATTAGGGCTATGCACCTCAATGGCGTCCTGGACTGCAAGCCTACTAACTACAAACCTGTACAGGTTGGATATAGTTAGATTTGATTTAAAGAAAAAACAAGTCCCCCCACATGTTCTTTTTCCTAGTCTGGGATAGTTGATGTAAGAGTATTATGGGAAAAAGTGCTCCAAGTCTGCTGTAATTTCTTGGAGTGGCAACTAGTGCAGACAGTTAAGGTTATGAGCTGTTAACGATCTAATTCCAGTGGTACAGTGTTCAATTCCCTCAGCCTATGACCTTGAGAAAGTGACAAAACCCAGCCAGTGCTTTGAGCCAACTAGGAATTTGAGCTAGGTTCCTTAATGTCTCCTTTACCGCATGCCTAGTAACCATCTATGACCTATGATTATGACCGTATGACAGAATGTCCAGGAGGAGGAATGAAGAAGGAGCACTAAAGAGCACTATGAGAGTTTTTAATGATAGTGGTGGTGTTGGTGGGATTAATAAGAAGTAGGACAATGCAATACAGAACAAATCCAGAATATTTTTCTTGATGTGGACCCAGTTTAATATTTAATGTCATTGTCAAGACTGAATCAGTATTTTGGTAGTAGAGTATGAAGGTATGCATGGTCCATTCACAGCCAAGAAAGCAGCAGGCCTTGTCGTGAATTGTATGAATTTTAAATTAATGATGTCCTGCCATCTGTAACACACAATACAATACAGAGCTTACTGAGGCTAAGGGTGGATGAGGAAATATATGGCCATATGGAATTTCTTATGCAAATGAGTCTTTTGTTGAATTTGCTGTGTTTGAGAGGCTAATGTAAACAGTGTCACTAAAGGCATTTGAATTTGGCACACTTGAGACCACCACGAGTTTGATGCTAAAAGAAGTATCACTCAGCTTTAGTGGTCTGGGGGAGGTAATAAGGCAAGAAAGCAATAAAGTTTGTTCCTGCTTGTTTATACACCAGTTTTCTGAGCACAGAGCCAGTTACTGAAGAACACAAATTGTCAGGTTACCTGCTACCTAAGTCCACTAGTTTTCATTAACTTTTGATGCAGTCCAGTAATAAGGGCTACAACTGGGAATTCAAATTACTTCTTTGGTAGCAGTATATTTTTAGGTGAGTGTCTGGGTATTTATTTATTTATTTAGTTGATAACTGGGTAAGTGCACTGGTCCAAAGCACAACCCAGTATCTTGAGAATACCTTGAACATTTTGCATAAAAAAACTCATAGAGAAATATGTTTAGAAAATATGTACATTAGCACTGGTATAGTTACATGATTATGCTGGTAGCTGAACTGGTACATTCGCTATGTGGTTTTAGCATGAGAATTTAATGCTGCAGTGAGTTTCACTGCAATGTATTATATTGTGTGAACTGACAGTTCATTTCTTAGGGAGTTTCCCCTTTGCTTCTCTGTGGTGCATCCATGGACTTGGTGTATAATACTGGAGGGCTTGCTCCTACTAAAAAATATTTTTTGTGCTTGTTATGGCTTTACAGTTCACCATTTTTAGCATGTGATTTGCAATGAATGGTGAGCTGAAAAAACGTGCTTTACATTTGTGTAGGAGAAACACCCATTAGCACCTCACAACAATCCCTCTTTCTTTCAGCTGCACACAAAAGTTAGGAAGACATGGCTTCTGTGGAGGGGGTGAGTGTGAGTGCTATAAAATGTTAAACTGGGGGGTAAGAGATATGTATGCAGCATAAATTAATTATGCTGCTTACAAACATCCTTCATTTAGTGGGTTAATTTACAAAGGAACTAGCATCAATCTTTGCTTATCTAAGGGCAAGAATATGCACGTGTTGCCATATCTTGAAAATTTCTCCCTCATTGCATTCCCACTACACTAGTTACTGGCAGAATTGGAACATGTTTTGATTTCTTCAAAAAAAAAAAAAAAAAAAAAAACATAGGAGGAAGTAAAGTGAAAGAACAATGAAGTGGTTAACACCTCATTTAGAACCTACTAGAAAGATCAATTCTAGGTACAGTGATAGATACCATGATCTTAAATATATTTGGGGGTGTAAGCATATAGGTTCATAGGTTTATAGGTAGGTACTAGGCTATAGGCCCAAGGGCCTAAGTAAGCCTAGCCAACAAGGTTCCCTGGCTTACGCCACCCAAGAAAGTTAATTTCCTGTGCCCCCGTCGAGCAGAGCCGCAGAAGTGATCCCTGAGGTGTATTTCCTATTTACCATCCACTCATCAAGATTTTTCTTAAAGAGTGCTAATGAGGAACTTTGCTTGACATAGATGGGTAGCTTGTTCCAGGGTATAGGAAGTCTCTGGGACAGGAATCTATCCCTCCAGCATGTCTTGTTTATTGTGGCGACAAGGTTTAGGTCCCTAGAGTGTGTAGCTTGGAGGGATTGGGATTTCTTTAGGTGCAGCATGTCCAACAGCTCTGGGTTTAACATAGCTTTATATGTTAGGCAGAGATCTCTTTGGAGTAGGCAATATGCTACAGAGTAAAGCTGGAGTTTTTTGAGACGGTCAGTGTAGGGCATCTGTTTGAGGCCAGTAATCCTCTTTGTGAGGTACTTCTGTGGCCTTTTCAGCTGCTGCAGATGTCTTGTGAGGTACATTCCAAAAGGGGCGATGTACTCTATAATGGGTCTAATGAGTGCCGAGTAGAGGGGCTCTTTTTCCCTGGATGGGAACCCTTTTGTGATGAGGTGTGCCACATAGAAGGATTTCCTGACTGCTGTGGCAATGTGATTATCAAAGGAGAGATTACTGTCCACCTGGGTCCCAAGGTCTCTTATCACACATTTGGCATTAAGTAGACTGCCGTTTATGTGGTAATTCATGGGTACAGAGTTTTTACCAAAGAAGATGACAATGCACTTTTTGGAACTGAGCTTAAGGCCATGGCTTTGACACCAGGCATCTGTCTCAGTGAGGCCCTTCTGTAGGATGTCCACATCATTTGGGGACTCAACTATGGCTCCTAGTTTGCAGTCATCTGCAAACTTCGTTAGCCAGAGACATTCTGTGTTAGCCTGTACTTCAGAGAAGCAGATACCTAACAGGAGAGGTCCTAGGACTGAACCATGTGGTACTCCACTTGTCACTGGTTTGAAGATAGATTTGGAATCTGCAACTTTTACAGTGTGGGTTTTGTCAGTGAGCCAGTTGGCAACCCATCTGGTGACGTATTTAGAAAATACTGATGCTACACATTAAATTGCAGACTCATCCCATGGCCATATATCCCCCCTTACACACACACACACACACACACACACACACACACACACACACACACACACACACACACACACACACACACACACACACACACACACGTGCGCACACACACACACACACACACTACCAAGTATGCATAGATTCAAAAGAGTACACCCACAAAAGCTTTGCAAAGCCATAAATGTAACCAAACCAGAACTTCTTTCCTTTAATACATTACACAGAGCTTTCACTGACCACAGTAAATATCATCTATAATGTTCCTGTACCATGGCAGCAAGAAATATCCAGAACAGCAAACTATGTCTGGTTGAAACTGAACTAAGTCGGATTCAAAAACCCATTGCATTAAACATTTTTCTCATTTGTCATTCCTGTATTTATTGTTTTTATCCATAGATAAGTGCCTGCCTACTTTTTTCATGTGTGTATCTCTTTAAATACTTTTTATTGCTTGCCTTGGCACCTTTAAAGGTTTCTGAATGGAGGAAGTGAACAGTTACTTTGTTTCTGAGGAAGTTCCATGTAATATTTAAAAAAAATTCTCATTTGTGGCATTTGATACGTCATTGTTTTATCAGTTTTATGTTTTAATAGTACACCATTTCGTAGTATTCAGTCATCCTGGATATATAAGAATTATGCTGGAATTACTGAACATCTTAGTATACTTGGAAAAAAAAAATTCACTTACCAACGTTTTTCCACCCCACTGTATGACACCTGAATATTAAGACAAGTACTTTGTATTAATTAAGTGGCTAAGGGCATGGTGTCATAGAGAGAGAGAGAGAGAGAGACAGAGACAGAGAGAGAGAGAGAGAGACAGAGAGAGAGAGAGAGAGAGACAGAGACAGAGAGAGAGACAGACAGAGAGAGACAGACAGAGAGACAGAGAGAGAGACAGAGAGAGAGAGAGAGAGTGAGAGAGATTGAGAGAGAGAGAGAGAGAGACAGACAGAGAGAGAGACAGAGAGAGAGAGAGAGAGAAAGACACAGAGAGAGAGAGACAGAGACAGAGAGAGAGAGAGAGAGAGAGACAGAGAGAGAGACAGAGAGAGACAGAGAGAGAGAGAGAGAGAGAGAGAGACAGAGAGAGAGACAGAGAGAGAGACAGACAGAGAGAGACAGAGAGAGAGAGACAGAGAGAGAGAGAGAGACAGAGAGAGAGAGAGACAGAGAGAGAGACAGAGAGAGAGAGAGAGAGTGAGAGAGAGAGAGTGAGAGAGAGAGAGACAGAGAGAGACAGAGAGAGACAGAGGGAGAGAGAGAGGATTCAGTTTCTGCTGTTCTGGTGAGATATACAGTCAGCTACAATTTTCTGCATCCAAAGAGTTTCATCTCAACCTGGTGGTACGAATACTGAACGTGAAATTTTCCCTCCCCATAGTAAAATCTAAGATAAAGGTATGTCTGCTAAATTCCGGAAGTCTGAACAATAATTAATTAATTAATTTAGAAGCTTTTCACTGCATTTAAGGTGTTTATATCTGTATCTTTACTGATACCTAAATCTGTGGCAGGGTTAGCCATATGACGATGTAAGTTTTGGCTCGAGATGATTGGCACTGCGGAATTGACACCCCAACCCCATGTGCAAAATGGGAAAAGTGGTTGAGGATGGATAGATGGATAGATAGACTGATACCCAAATTAAAGAATTAAAATGACTATCAGAAACTTCAGGGTGTACCGCCTTTCTTTTTAGCAGATTCATTGGGAAAGGTGACAGTACCATAGTATTTGTAAAAAAAAAACTAAAAGGCAAATGCAAAGAAAACTTCCCATGGTTAGACACTGCTTATAAAATAAGTTCAGTGTTACTAAATATGCATTATAGAACTATACCACATTCCAGCTTTGTCTGCTGCATCTCAATTGCATGGCTAAATTCTACAACATAAAATAAATGAAAGTACTGTCCTTATGAGGATTTTAATTACTCCAACTTTGGATACATTTTTCAATATCAAATTCATAAGTCCCCAAATATTAACTGACTATGTTAATCAAGACAATTTGGAACAAATAACATGAAATCAACTGGGATGGCAATATCTTAGATGATAGACTGATGATCTTTTATCTCCCCACCCCAGTTTAAGCCCCCCTATAATTAACACAGGTAATGATGCCATCATCTTTAACCTAAGAGTAACATAAAACTCAGCCATAAGTAAGTTGTATTAGATTCTTTCAAAGGAAATGATGCACTAAATAAGACACTTATGGAAACAGACTGGGATGCTATCATCAGTGACCACACAGTAGCAGCGAATATAACTCACAAATACCCAGATTATGGAAGAATGTCCAGATATTTGCCTCATTTTTTTCGTCTGGTCCTGATAAAATGTATGGTTTCCTGTAAAATCTCTGAGGATTGAAGTCACTAAATAATGACATACATTTTAGTTTCAGACTTCATAGCCTTCAGAAAATGCATGGTAACACAAATCCTGTTATTCTGACAACCTTCTGTCTTTATAAGAGCAATATTTAAAATATGTCCCTACTTTTGGGCCATTGTCCACCCATTAGTTTAGGCTTTGTCCTGATTTCTTGTGCTAAGAATTTGAGAAGTATGTCAGTGACCTAAATAAATATATTACTATCCTCTAAACTCACAAGCACATACAATTATGATAAATATATATAGGTAAACTAAAAACTTTGGTTGGAATCACAGAATTAATTAAGGTATTGTTGCTGTGTAATTGGTTTTGTCAAAAATATTTAGATTGAATTATAACCACCAGCAATCACTTAAATGATGCATTCCTCCTGTATCTGTAATTCAAAAGATATTGATGCACGTAACAGCTGATCAAGTTCTATTCTAGCCCATCCTTCATGGAAACTGTTACTATCTCCCATCTTACTATCCTACAAGGAAAGGAAATTTCTTCATCCCAAATTGACATATCTGGAATTAACAGCAAGAATGATTTTAAGCTGATTCCTAACAATAAGGTTTTTATTAAAGGAAGTCCTATAAATCTTATAAAGCCAGGAAACCATTGCCTCTGAAATCTTACCTTAACAAATGGCACATATTCATTATTTGGGATACAGACAACAACAATGTGGACAGTTTTTATTATTCGACCTAATATGTTAGGTACTTAGCATAGACACATTAGATCACATGCTTTATGTTCTACAGGGATTGCTTGCTTTCCCAGGAAATCACATATAATAACTTTATCAGCATGCATGTGTCATTCAGTTTCTTTTTAACCAACGCAATTATTTCTAAAAAGGACCCTAAATGTAAGACCACTTAAATATAATAAGGCTCCATTGTGGAGCATAAGTTTTATGCTGGGATCATAACTCTTGACCCATTGGAGCACATTGTTACAATTAACATTAAATATGTAGCTTGGAATTTTTTTATTGTGGCAGTGTTTGATGCTGTTAAACATAATTTTCTTTCTTGAGAGAGTTCTTTTAATATTACAAAAATAGTAATTGAAGAAACCTACCGCTAATTAGGCAGCAAAAGTAGCTGTATATCTTCTAAATGAAGAAAAAAGGATAAACATTGCTGTGTATCTTAGTTGTGCATAGGTAACTTGGGCATTATCCTGAAAGAACTGTTTCAGTCAGAAATAAGACTAGCTTTCTCAAAGGAAAATAAGGCCCTCTGTTTGGTAAGCAAACCTGATAAAAGTACTTTGGTGACTAGATATTGCTTTTTGCTACAATAAATATGGCAGATCATTACAGGCAGTGTTGCGGGCATGCTTTGTAAGTATGGCTGCTATATATTTGGCCTATTTCTGAAATATCTTTACAAAAGATATGAAGGGAAGGCAAGCTGCTACTTAGCAAGAAATGTCTGCATTTAAGCGCCACAAGTTGAGGTTTCTGGGGTTTCTTACAAATGAAGTTTAGGATTTACTGACAATGTTCTCAGAGACTCACTGCTATATTTTTACATTTCAGAATTCCAAGAGGTGACTGCCAAGGGTAATAGCCATTGGTTATGATTTGACTGCTGTAACATGCCATCTTAATGTGGGATAGCAAAGCTGAATGAGAGACTGGGACTTAAGACTTAACCACAACTGTAGATCTTTGACAGAGAAGAACACTACAGCAATCACACAATCTGCCCTCCTTCACTGTGTACATCTCAAAGCTTATCAGGTTAAGCTAGGTGCTAAGGCTTGTTTATGATTTACTTTTTACAAAATTTTGCACTATGGTTATGTATGTGGTATGTTGCCCACCTTCTAAGGGAAAGCTGAGACTTTGCAAGAACAACTGATTTGGCATTGGGCTACAATGCTTTAAATAAGAAGTGTAAATTTGAATTCAGTTGTGCACACATCACACACAATAGACAACTGTTCAGACTGTTCCCATGACTACTGCTTAGAAATCTTGTGCTGATAATAAAGAGCAAAAATTAAAGTATAGCGATATGTTATGTGGCTGTTCTAATACTCCTGTCACAAAGGTTTGGTGTTAAGGTAAGTACCTCACTGAACTGTACATTCTACTGACTGGTCCAAAAAATTGACATAAGAAACTCTTTTGAAAATACTTTAATGATCAGTCTATGAAACAAACCCTATGCACATAGTGCAAAGAACATGACATTAATCTTCGTGAATGCTTAACATACTAGCTAACTTCTGGAAGATATCAATTATGCTATGCTGTTGCTGTCCTTGAATTTTGTATATTTAAGTGTAGGGATAATGCATTTATGTATCAACCAATGAAGACCACAGGAACAAGCGACTTTTCTCAGTTTTGACAATAGAAATTTGATCTGGTTAAGTAACTTCTTCAGAGTTATACAGCAGAGGTAGAAAATTAGATATTAAAACTCAAGTCTCCAGGCTATAGCTCATTATCAACCTTCAGGCTTTAGTTTCTGTTCTGTGCTGCCAGACTTGAATGTTGATGGCATGCTATGTCATATGTATATGCATATGTAGCACTCAAAACTCTACTTCATATCTCAGGATAAAAAAGTCCTGCTACAGTAATGATCAACATTCCAGGTCACAGTCACATGATTAAAGTCCATCAGTCACAGTACAGAATTACTCTTATCCATGTTATATCACTAGATATGATTTGTTTAAATTCAACATGCATGAAGTATACTATGTACACTGCAGTGAGGTTCGTTTACTTGGTTAATCCAGAAAGCCTTCATGTCCAAAAGAACAGGTTAAGGCCTCTTGCTCAGAGTATCGCATACAGACTCAGACAGATAAAGGTCATATAGCTTAGCTCTTGCAAATGTGCGGTTTCTTAATTTATATGAAGTTTTGCTGTGAACCTAGAAACATAGAGTAGTGATAGAAATATTAGTTCAACAACCTGAGTCTTATAGTTTTGTTTTATAAAAAAGTTTTGTGGGCTATGCTTAAGGGTGATTTATTATGATTGGGGTGGGAGAAGGAACCTCCTGCAAAGAAAAAAAATAGCCATAAGCAGCTACAGATCTATCTGATCCTTTTTCAGGCTTAGGACACAGTACTAAATGTGCCTGATCTTGCTGCATTGTTTCAACACAAAACAAATTGTAAATTGCAGTTACTTAGCACTTGTTTTGACTTAATCAGTTTTCATGTAGGAAAAAAACGAAATTCTTTTCTGTTTCCATGCCTTGCCATTTAAGATATATATATATATATATATATATATATATATATAGGTTTACCTTCATATGTGCGTTCTGCACATGGGCGAACAGCAGATGTTCGAAAGGACATTTGCAAAGTTTGCAAACGTCGAACGCAAAATGCTTTGAATGTGCAATGAGCAAGTGCACAGTGACATTTGCTCATTGCAGATTCGGCATTTTGGGGCGGATTGCACTATAGTGAGGATCCGAAAACGGACCCATTCCCCACTGTAGTGCAATCTTGGAGTTAGTATATTAAAGTAGGGGGAGTAGGCTTGCCCCCCCCCTGCATTACACTTTATTACACTATGTATTCGACTTATGTGTTCGAAAATCAGTGAATCTGCTTTTCGATTTGCTGATTTTCGAACATTGGAAACTGTCGCGGTTTTGAGTTTCGTGCTTATGATGCGCTCATATGAGCAATCGCACGAGAGATTTTCGTCCATGTAAAGGTAAACCGATATATATATATATATATATATATATATATATATATATATATATATATATATAGGTTTACTATTGAAATGTCGAACGGCACTACATCGACTGTACTATAGTCGAACACGGAAGTTCGAAAATAGTAATGTCGACGTCAAAAAAACAATCTAGGAATGGTTTTAACATGGGTTGAGGTCGGTGTTCAGTATTATTCAGAACTACAAACATCTCCCCTACCTCGACCCATGTTAAAACACAGTCCTAGATTGTTTTTTTGTCATCGACATTACTATTTTTGAACTTTTGTGTTCGACTATAGTACAGTCGATGTAGTGCCGTTTGACATTTCAATAGTAAACCATATATATATATATATATATGTATATGTATGTATATATATATATATATATATATATATATATATATATATATATATATATAGTACTATAATCATATATGGCTTTTTTTGTTTTTGATTCATATATGTAAACATATTGAGCTAAGTGTTGGGAAAGTTTATGACAAATTTACTCATTCATTCTTTGATTAACCCTGCTTGATCCATTTCAGATGTGAGAGAGCCACTGCCTCTCCTAAATGTCAATGGACAGAAACTAGTCCTGTATAGGGTAAAAGCCCACTGCAGAAAAGATGCACGCATGCACACACACACACACACACACACACACACACACACACACACACACACACACACACACACACACACACGCATACATCCACACTGAGAACCTGAAGACTACATAAAAGGCATGCCAGCTGAGAAATGAAGTGGAGAGCCAAGCTTTCCGAGATAGCATTACTACCTACAATGGCACTGTACTACCATTTTATGATAAAATAACCTTATTTAATGTTTCTTCATAGGCTTCTCATTGCATCATTGTTGGGACAAATTAGCTATAATTTCATGAGTTAAATTAGTGATAATCTACCTTTTCTGGATAAATTGGATAACTTGCAGAGTATTCGTTAAGCATTTCTGTGTTGCATAGAACTGGTTACAAAATGTCCACTAACTGCACATCATATGCATGCTGAAATGTTTGTATTTTAAAGACAAGTATATACTCTAAGTATAGCTACAGGTGGTTAAGATGGAATTCCCCAAGTGTCAATTACTCAAAGCAAAAGACACCAAGGAAGACAATGTCGATTATAGTATTTCTGATTGTGTGCCAGTAGTGAGGAGATTTTTTTCTTCTTCGAATTGGGGTGAGAATGGAGTTAGTGCAACAAAGCCCTTCTTTGAGCTGGTGTGATCATGTAGTTGGTATATACACATGTTCAGCGATAATGCGAGCTCTGGAAAACACATGTGCAGTTTATTTTTTGCCCTTCTGTGTTTTGGGCTTTAGTTTTCATTATTTAGTTTCCTCTGCATTTTGATGTGAGGGGTTCCATAACAGAACCATTACTTTGTTACTGTTTTAGGTTAATGATGGCATTCTACCTAACTTTGTTATATAATTTGTTTGCTCCAGTCACTTTCATTCAGACTTGTTTGGTTTGGCTTATTCTATATTGTAAAAAGTCTTTCTCAAGAAAATAATTTGTTCTTAGTATAGCACTTGTTTCAAAACACTTCTCAATGTTTTATTTTCAGCTATTTTTGTGTCTCCCTTCAAAAATATTCTGGCAGTTGAATTAAATTCTGAATCTCAATTTTTTTTTCAGACACATAAAAATTATTGTATTGTGAATTTTTATGTGATTCTATATTGACTCGTCAGCATTTAAAAAATATGACCTATATTTTTAAAGTAAAATTTAAGTCAAATTGCTTTATAGTACTCTGTATAGTTTTAGTTACGTACATTATATTGCATGTTGTTTTAAAATGCAGTAATATGTATTCATAATAAAAATGAAAGAGGTTAGTTAGATAAAGATTATTAGAAGGAGAATGAGTCACAAAGATCATGCTGTCAATGGCCCAAGTATGTTTGATGTCATGGGTTCAGGAGCAAGTCTATGTCAATAGGTCAGCTGGAAAAAGATTCAAAGATTCATAGTAAATTATTAGTTTTTAGGCTGGACCTTAGGACATACAGAACCCTGAATGCCTGTAGTCCACATTCATATCTTTAGTCTAGCACTCTTCTTCTTCTTATTTCGGCTTTTCCCGGTTAGGGGTTGCCACAGCGGATCACTGTCCGCTCATGATTGACAGTGGAGTTTTACTGTGTTGAGTTGCTAGCCCGGCGCTCAACCTTCCACAGAAGGCACACACATGCACGCACGCACGCCTAGGGCCAATTTAGTGTGTCCAATCCACCTACAGCATGTCTTTGGGATGTGAGAGGAAACCGGAGCACCTGGAGGAAACCCACGCGACCACAGGGAGGACATGCAGACTCCACACGGAAGGGACCCCAGACGAGGATCAAACCAGAGAACCTCTTGCTGTGAGCCGGCAACGCTAACTGCTGCACCGCCGTGGCCGCCCCATGTTTAGTCTAGCACTAATAATGTATAATTATAATATAGTAATAATAATATGATATAATATCCTTACACTAATTCACATTTGAATTTGCTGTACAAAAACAGTTCTTATCTGACAAATTGTCAAAAATGTAATCCATTGAATGGCAAGTGATCAAAAAGAACTTGTCAGTCAGCAGCTGATGGAAAAAAACAAAACAAAATAATAAGACTTGTTTTTTTTTTCCATCCTCCATACCCCAATGTAATTATGTATACCAACTCTGAGGCTGCAATACAGTGGGGAAAGGGTAAATTCCCCAATCCCCACTGCATTGCAATCTTACAGAACATAAACACTGGTACATTCAGTCAGCTGATTTTTTATTAGCTGTACCAGCCTTTTTGCAGTTCTGTAAGTCGACTTGTCAGTTGGGTATGTGTGTATATATATATATATATATATATATATATATATATATATATATATATATATGTATATATATATATATGTATATATTCATATATTAGCAGACCATGTGTTATCTCTGGGGACATTATAATTTAGACAGAGAGTGTCAAAAAGAAAATTTCTTAGCACTGAAGACTAAACTTATGGGCATAAACAGCATTTAAATAATATTTAAAACAGAGGAAAAGTGCTAAGATTTTTTTTTTTGTGAGTGACTTTATGAATCTTATTTATTCTTAGATATAGTATGCATGTTTCTGGTCTGTTTAACCGATACACCTCTCAACTGTCCACAATTTCAGAATATCCATATTTTTGCCTCATAGTTTTGGTTTCTTCCTTGTTAAATTTGTGATTTTCTTGCAAATCATTGAATATTAAATCACTAAATAATCTCAGATATTTGAGTTTCAAACTTTCTAACTTTATAAAAACTCAAAGCTGGTGTCTAATTTTTAGCTTTTGCCCCCCTTAATTATTTTTGGCTTTGCCCAGAATTCCTGGACTAAGAGGTATAGGTATGCTCACTCCCCTAGGTGTTTTGTCAGATAAGAAACAAAGCTTGTTTTATATTCCTTCATTGGTGTTTTCGGGAATTATACTGGGGGTGTTAAAGGTCTGTACCAACCTACTGACACTGTCTTACAGATTAATATATGGTACATCAGAATGTTTTATTAAAATAGTGGTTATTTTGTGATTAGGTGAAGATCCTTGTCAGCATGGGCACAGATCTCTAATTGTCTTTGCTATTTTTAATGCATGGTCTTTAATCGTATGAGTGTCATCAGCTAATCACCTACCAAACACCAGCACAACACATTTGTTTACAGAGAAATTAAACTTGTTGCTGGAGCATCAGTCAATTTCTTAAGGCATTTTTGGAGTGTGACTGCATATCTTATTTTTAAGTTGTCTGCATACTAGGTGCCCATACATAAGACCTCAGTTTAAAGCAGACAATAAAGGTACTGAATATTAAACTAGGGTTGACCCCAGTGACACAATAGTTTGTGATAACAACCTTTTGACACCTTACTCACCAGCTTCAGTTACTATTTGCTTCCACACAGCCATGTTTATACCATAAATTACTGTACTGTTGTATTTTAGGTACAGAAGCCTTTCTGAAGTAAAAGTGTTGAGTGTTGGAAGAGTACTGAATTCCTTTGCTAGGTTCTGAAAATCTCTTAACTTAAGAGAGTGGTTCAGATGATGCATCCTGATTTAGAAAGTAGGGATTTCCTTTGAAAAAGCTACAGTATATTTAGGAGATCATTTTTTTTCAAAACTTTGTGCAGAATATTGGTTAGACTTAATGTTCTGAAATTTGCAGGAAGTGATTTGCGTCCATCAGTTTTGATCAGGTATTGTTATAGCCTATGTCCAGATATCTGAAAAGTTTCCACTTTTAGTAAACATACAGAATGCTAATAAAAATGGTTCTAGTATTTTAAATTATGAACTAAAATGGTCTGAGAATGAGAATAGATGTGGTACATCTTTTATATGTAAAGACAACTATCCCTTTTTGTCTCAGTGTTAGTCTTATTTATTTTGGTATGCACTCAGGATTAGATGAGGACTTACAGTTGACTTTCTGCTTAGTGATGTGACCTTCTTCATCGTTTTTTTTTTTTTCATTTTGATTACATCTCTTTTATTTCATAAAGATTATTATTTTCTGTAGTGAGCTGCTTTGGGCTGGTTGCATTGCTGTACAACACAAATGGCTCAGAAACAATAAGTATTGTCTACTGTCCAACTCTGATCAGTGCTGCATAATACAAAGCATATTACATGTATTCATCCATAATTTACTGTATTACAAACAGAAGTTATATTAACACAATTAACATTCCCTTATTCTGCCCTTGATGTCGCTCTCTCTCTCTCTCTCTATATATATATATATATATATATATATATATATATATATATATATATAAATGCATGTATGTGTTTGTGCATGCTTATATACATATATATATATATATATATATATATATATATATATATAATATATATATATATATATATATATATATATATATATATATATATATATATATATAAAATGTGTGTGTGTGTGTATACGGATCTACTTCATAACACCGACAAGTGAAAACACCAACAACGAAATCACCGACACCACAAAACAGAAAGTTCAAAAACATGAAAGGTCACATGCCTGACAAACCACAATCCCGACAGTCAACAAAACAAATTCTTTTTCCGAAAAACACACACACAAGCACACCAAAAACCTTACAAACCTACACTAAACCTTACATACACAACTATCTATGCACTAACTTTTACCCAAACCCTAACCCTAAGGTCCGTCACTATCGCACACTTACCTTACCCACACCCTAACCCTAAAGTCCGTCACTATCGCACACTTACCTTACCCGCACCCTAACCCTAAAGTCCATCACTATCGCATACTTACACAGTCACGCTCGTTTCACATGTTGGTGTTTTCAGCATCGGGATTTCGAACTGTCGATTATTTCCGTTGTCGGTCTTCCGGTGTCGGTGTTCTCGTTGTCGGCATTTAGAACTTTCATTGTTCTCAGGTAGACGCGTGTATACACATACGTACACACACACACACACACACACACACACACACACACACACACACACACACACACACACATGCACACACGCGCACACACACACACACACACACACACACACACACACACACACACACACACACACACACACACACACACACACACACACACACACACACACACACACACACACACACACACTCGTATATATATATATATATATATATATATATATATAAATGTGTGTGTGTGTGTGTGTGTATGTGAGCCACGCATTTGATCAAGTAGTGTTTTGGTTGACATCTGTTAAGTTGGCAAACTTTGTTCCACCATACCCCTCAACCTGGAAACATCAAATATCGGGGCAAAGGCCCATGAAAAATAGGTACAAATCTGTACGCATAACATAAAATTTCCATGCATAATTATGTAACCCCACCCGCTCCAATTGAATTGTGGAATACCAACTTTCAAATAGAAACTGAAGAACAGACATATGGCCTCAGACCCTGTAGTAAATGGTAACCATTTTTTTTAAATGTGTAGCAGTGATATTCACTGGGAAGGGAGAAGATGATGTACTTTAGGATTTTGTTTTTGGTGACTTGCAGTATCTGGGTTTTGTGGTAAAAGTAGGGCATTTAATGGCATGCAATATTCAAAATCTTACCAAAAGAATATTATAGTTTGCTAGGACCTCCAAAAGTCATTCTCCATGGCCCACTGATCAGTGGTTTAGCTAGAGTTTGTGCTGCCCAGGGCTGAGTTTGCCGCCCTTCCCCTCTCACAAAATCATGGTCGAATGGGGCCCCCATACACAGCCCTCCCCCTTCAGCCATTCCAATGTCCCATTACTTGGCTAGTTCAGCCCATTTACCATAAACACTGTAATGTGCATACTGCTTTACTTCTACAATGAATATTTGGATTTCATTTAAAACTTATTTTACATTTTATAGGACAAACACTAATAGACCTCTGCTAAACAAAGCAATACAGTCTCACAATGAAGATAGACTTAGCATAAAAATGTCTCTATCCTTGAAACTCACTTTCATTGAAACATCATTGAAACCCACATTCAAAGAAAATGCAAAAGTCATCTAAATAATTCCACATTAAAGAGATATGTAACTAATGAAGAGGTTGCTGCTAGCAAACACTTTATATTTCATTGTTTCATCTAGAAATAAAGTGCCTGTTGACCTTGAAGAATAAATTGCTTACGTTGCATTAAAAAATGGAAAGCTAGTAATATTGCAATAGGGAATGAATGGCAGACATAACAGGTTCATAGTTAGTAAGCATCTCCGCTAAAGAGGACTTTCTCAGGACTGTATCATCCACCTCCTTTAAAAGTACAATACAGTACAGTAATCCATCTACATAAGCAAGTCTACTACCTGTTGTGCTACTAATACAAAAAGACTTGAATTAAGTAGCACTAAACTTCTTTCCCACGAAGAACAATGCAGCACAAAAAATCTGGAAAAATCAAAATTTATTGGTGGGGGGGGGGGGGGGAACAAAGGCCCAAAACCAGGCACACATTTTAAACTGCTTGCATAATCTTAGAAAGTTGCTAGAATAAAATGTTTTGTGGTACCATGCGTTTTCTGAAAGATAGGAAGACTGAAACTTAAATGGTTTTCATTATGTAGTGAATTGGTTACTAGGCTGTTGGCTAGCCAAGAGTTTAGCCCATATTTAGAGAAATACTCATGACACCACTTTAATTTGCAATCACTGTTCTGTTATTCCTGTTTTTATATGATTCCTTCTGGGATCTCATTCCCAAGTATATCACACAACCACAGTTTCCTTACTTGGCAAGTCGGCTATAATTCTTTTTCCAATACTTAAGTGAGCCGTAATGTGCCACTTTTTACAGCTTAAATGACTGTGTGCACATCCACGTGTGCACGCGCACACACACACACACACACACACACACACACACACACACACACACACACACACACACACACTACAAAATGTTGCAGGCTTAATAATACCAGCTTTCTCCAAATTTGCAATGCATTAAAACAACCAAGCCCATCTTGTCTTAAATTGATTCCTCTCCTTTAGCAATACTACCTTTATCCTATTCTGTCCTGACCTTTTCTTCTCTATTGAACTCTCCCACATCACTTTTAACAACCTGACATTCTTCCAACAATATCTACTTTACCCCCCCCCCCGTAATCGTATCCTAATCATTATCCCCACCCTAAAAGCAAAATACATAGTCAAAAAAGCCTCAATGCACAGCACAAACACAAACCAGTTACCAGCATCAGTCACTGTTGGTATAACAAAAACTGCATTTATTTGTAAAAGCCTTAAATGGAAAATGGCTGTTAGAATGACTATATCAAAAAGGAAAGAAAGACTAAGCATAATAAAAATGTATGACACATTCATCATAAAATGCAAATCATGAACACATATCCATGTATATGCTACTTCTACAGCCAGTTAAGAAACGCAGATTTTTGAGTACTAATCCACAATCAAGACATACCTGATCATTTATACTACCAGACTTCAGACCCCCTGAAAACTGCAAACCTGTGAAGAGTTTTTATTTCTTCTCCTAGAGACAGACAAAAAGCAACCTAACTGGTATTTTTTTTCCACAACGTTTCAAAAACATGAGGTGCAGTTCTGTACCTTACAACAAAGCAGCAGCAGGTTAAGCTGATCCACAGGTCCACTTACAAACTCAACAGTATATTCCCTTTATGTTAGAAAAAAAATAAAGGTTTACAATTAACACAAAATAAAATTGTACAATAACAAAGTAGGGGAATCAGAATGCCGACACTTTTATTGTTTTTTAGCAAAATAAAATCTTAACATTAGTAAGTTAAGACTTGCATTGTGTGTTTAGAATTAAACTTGTGAATAATACTTTTTTTTTTTTTTTGCAGTGGGAGGCATACCTCTCAATTTCTTTGTTCAACAATTCTGGACAAAGAGCCAAGATCAGGGACATAATTGAAATATTGCTCTTATAAAGTTAGAAAGTTGCTAGAACAACATGCATTGCATGTGCATGCATTTTCTGAAGGATGCAAAGCCTGAAAATCAAATATCATTATTTTGCTACTGCAGTCCTTAATAATGTGGCAGACAACCACACATTTTTACAAAAAAGAGACCACAAATATGATACAAAAATCCAGATCGTGTGAAATTCTAGACAGTAGAGAGATATGGCAGGAGGCACAAAAAGACAACTGTGTGTGTTACTATACAGATGCCTTTTGTAAAATGAAGGTTAGGGAAAGACTGCATCATGATGACATCACTATGGTGGCCAATCGTATCTGAGTTGGATGCCTTTCAGTCAGTGAATCATACTCAATGGCACATGTAATGTCAGGAGTCTGTCCACAAATTCCAAGTCAGATAAATGTTAAAATAAAAATAAATAAATAAATAAAAAATAACGTCTGCTATGCCTCAGGAGCTACACCTCCTTAGATATACTCTTAGAAAATGAGAAGCCACGCTTTTAAAATTGTGCATTTATATACACATAGTCACGTACACAGAGAGAAAAACAAAAAGCTATTAAATGTCAACCCAGAAAGCAAATCATTCTGCTTTTTGACAATATGGGCAAGTGTCATCTCCAAAACGTTGTAGTGCACCTGCAACCTGTCTGCCTTTGTTGTTTTCATAAAGAGTAAATAATAGTAGAAGATACTCATTAACTGCAAACAAATAAGATCTGTATGAATGTGCAAGTCAACAGACAAATGTCCAAGTAGAAGAACCCCCCATTGGTAGAAACAGTCAACCTCCTTGAATACACATTTCTGTAAATCTGTTACCCTTATAAGCAATATGCAGCACAGCAGTTACATAAATATAAAAGACCAAGTAAACTCAAACTAGAGCAAGAAAAGCCTGAGCCATTCAAAATGCAAAAGCAGATGGTATACAGAGCCAGAGCCTGTCTAAACATTCAAAATGTAAAGGAACTAGCACAGTACACTTAAGTTTCTCTCATATTTGCATTGTATCCATGAGCAATATGCTGCAGCATGTACAGAAATAAAAGACCAAGTAAACTCAATGCAGAGAAAAATACCAGTCCAAAGAATCAAGTTAACACAGTCTTTTTGGGGGGGTTTTTGCCTTTATCTGGAGCCGGGTAAAGAAAAAAGTGTTGTGCGCACTGCCAAAAATCCGTGGACTGCCAGGACTGGTTAATTTAAATTAAGCATTAATAGCTCAGCAGCTGTCTGCCTCATGCTGACATCATTGGGCACGTCCTGCACATGATGACGTCAGGAACAGTAAAAAAAAAAAAAAAAAAAACCTGGGAAATGCAGAAATTAAAGAGGCCACTCAAGAATTTGTGGCACCCCAATATTTTGCCCTCAAAACCGGTATTTATCAAGGAATTCGGTACGGTTGAGAGGTATTTGTTCCAACAAAAAGATGGTTGACGTGTGCAAGATCACACAATTCTCAGAGCTGGGAATATGCCCCTTTCCCTTATATTGTGCAGTCTCTTAGTTAGTATACATAATTAGTGCAGGGTGTGGAAGATGCAATGGACTTGCAACCCTCCCCCCACAACAAACAATATTTTGTGTATTATTTTAAGCTTTAACTTTGCATGCATATACTCCGAGGTTACTGCTTGGTGCATGTGTAGTAGCATGTTGACATTTTTGACATTTTGCGGCTGATGTTTTGAACTTTGACATTTGAGTCTTTTGATTATATTCAGTACAGCCATATTTTATAAATATAAATATATATATATATATATATATATATATAGAGAGAGAAAGAGAGATGTATATATACATGTATGTGTATGTACAGTATGTATGTATTATATATATATATATATATATATATATATATATACATATAGTTTCACTTTATAATCTCGAAATATTGAAATCTCGAATTTCAGCATTTCGAGACAATAAAGCCGAATTTTAAACTGTGGAAAGTGCATAATCACGAATTAGAATATCTCAAATTTGTGGTTATGGCTTTACGTTACTTGACGTGCGGTGTTTATGTTGGATACAGTTTGATGTGGTGTATGGATTTGCGTGGAGTGTAAGGTAAGTGACCATTTTTTAAAGGTTTTGGGTTGGGGTTTGAGTGTGTGTGAGATTGTTTTTAAGTTGTATGTGTGGGTTAGGGTAGGTAGCTTAACATATGAGTGTGTAATTGTTGGATGTGTGTGTGTGTGTGTGTGTGTGTGTGTGTGTGTGTGTGTGTGTGCACGTGTGTGTATGTGCAAGGGACTGTGGAATGTCTGGGTGTGAGTGTTCTGTCTGTTACTGTTTGTCCGATCTTGGAGTTAGTAAATATAAGTGGGGGGGGGGGGCTTGCCCCCTGCTTTTGTGTAGTGTAGGTATTTGCGTGTTTGGTGTTTTGTTTTTTTGGGTGTATTTGTTTTGTGATGTGGGTGTTGTGGTTTGTGTGTGGTGTGGTGTATGCTGTGTGTCCGGGTTTCTGGTTTGTGAAGTTACAGTTTTGTACGGTTTCGGCTTTATGGTCTTGAAATGCTGAAATTTCAAATTTCAGCATTTCGAGATTATGAAGTGAAACCATATACGGGCTGCCACGGTGGTGCAGCGGTTAGTGTTGCCACCTCACAGCAAGAGGTTCTCTGGTTCGATCCACGGCTGGGATGCCTTCTGTGCAGAATTTTCATGTCCTCCCTGTGGTCACGTGTGTTTCCTCCAGGTGCTCCGATTTCCTCGCACATCCCAAAGACATGCTGTAGGTGGATTGGACACCCTAAATTGACCCTAGGTGTGAGCGCGTGCATGTGTGTGCCTTCTATGGAAGGTTGGGTGCTGGGCTGGCAACTTGACACCATAAAACTCCACTGCCAATCATGAGCAGACAGGTGATCCACTGTGGCAACCCCTAACCAGGAAAAGCTGAAAGAAGAAGAAGAAGTGAAAGCACACACACACACACACACACACACACACACACACACACACCATATATATTTTATATCTATTATATATATATATATATATATATATATATATATATATATATATATATATAATATATACATACATACACACACACACACAGACACGCACACACACGCGTGTATAAAATTTGTTAAAAGACAAAAACAACTAATTCAGTCAAAAAAGACCAGTCCACTGAAACACCATTTAATTAAATGCCAAATAATTGAAACATCATACTGTAAAAATGACTTAAGGTAATATGTTTTAAGAAGAGGTTTTTCCAGGGGGGCCCCATGCAACATTATTTAAATATACTACCTCCCAAGGTTACACTTTGGAGAAAAGTGAATTTTCGGAATCTCTGCCACTTTGCAAATAGAAACCACGCAACCAGTGATCTTGTTTAGGTAACACCAATCCTGTCCTGACTCTTTCCCTGAACCAGCTGTGGTTATCAAAACCACCCCTCACAAATGTAATTGCAACCTAACCAGCAACAAGCAGCTGCAGTAAAACACCAGTGACCCAAAAAGAAGCTTTACAGGACAGCGTCCTGTTTTGCTTGACTATGCCATTTCTCAACTAAAGTTTATGGCTATCCAGTAGCAATGACAATACCATATGTCTTCACTTTTTACTAGATTAGTCCCAGTAAAAAATAACCATTTGTTGTAAAGGCATGCACACTGAAAAGCTAAAGATGTAGCCTCAAGTGATATAACCCAGCCTAAGTCTTAATAATAAATAAAGGATAAAAAATATAAAAATAAAAATGCTTGACATTAACTAAAAGGCTAACCTGTTTCAAACAGTATCACCCCCAATACATTAAAAAGCAATACACCATAAAAAAAGAGTGAAATACAAAATATGTTTTACAGGCTTCTAGATGTTCAAACAGTCTGCCCTAGACAGCCTGACTACCCCAACTATAATTTGTTGCAGCTGCGCATGTACTAGCTATCTGTGCTGGCAAATATACTACCAGACTGTCCACTATGCTCGGGCTTACTCTACTCCCCTACCCTACCCCAAGTGCCCATCCAACCCACTACAACTCCTAACCTTTCACCCTCATAAAGTAACACCCCCAACACACACACACACACACACACACACGCACACACACACACACACACACACACACACACACACACACACACACACACACACACACACACACACACACACACACACTATTCAGTAGCACTCATTCTCCCTCTCCTCCTTCTCCTCTCCCATCTAACCTCCTATCACTCACACTCCCTGTCTCAGCTCTCAATCATTTCTCAATGCCATCATCTTCCACCTCTCAAACTTTATCTACCAACTCCCATTAAAAGTTCATTGATATAACTTGAACCCTCATTCCTCTAAAATCTACACATTTTTTAAATCTAAAACTTACTAACACAAACTAATTGTTAAAAACATCTGTCCAAAACCTAAACGTAAACTAAAATGGTTGCCCTATACTCTCTATGATGCCCAAGCATTAAAACTTTTTTGGGATATCTTCCCCAACCCATGCAAAACTTTTTCCCTATATCCACCTAACTCCACCCATCCACAAACCTCATCTCCCTTACACAACACTGCTTAAGTTCCTCCTTTCTACTCACTGTCCACATTAACATAAGCAGTTTCAAAAACACCTGAGTTTCATGCATGGCTTGTCCAACCTTCACCTGACATTGTGATACTAACTGAAACCTTTCTGAAAAATGAAACTAATGATAAAGAAATAATCCCACCAGACTGTAACATCTATAAAGCTGACAGAAAACATAAGAGAGTTAGAGAAGTTAAAGTACTCTATAGAAACAGCATTCAACACTGTTTCTGCCTCCTGTCACTCCTCACCAGTTTGACAAAGCAAAAATCCTGGTCACATCTCTCAGACTAAACCAACATAGATTGATGTAAATTATAGGAGTCTATATCCTTCCTGCTAACAACCATAACACTACAGAAGACATCCTCTACTAGCTCACCTGTAGCATTCCTCAAAAAAAATTAATACTAAGTGACTTTACTATTGACCGTCTCTCACTCTCCTCTATCAGCTCATATCAAAACATAAATCTGTATGGACTTAATTAACTGACCATCTCTCCTACTCTCTATAATAATAAAAATAGAGGAACCACCATAAACTGGATACTTTCCTATACCCCAAGTAAAATCTTTACTTCTGGAACTCTCCGTGCCTCTTTAAGTTGCCATCTCCCCATATTTGCTTTAAGAAAAAAAACATCCAAAAACAACATCATTACAATATGGCATGCAACCTATCAAATTTCAGAAATGGCACCTTTGTCTCTTACCTCATTCAGTACAACTAGACAATGCTAAAATATTTACCTCTTGATGATGCTGTATCCTAATTTAGCAATATATTGCTAAGCATACTGAATGAACTAGCCACACTCAAAACAGAAACAGTTAAGACAAACACTGCCCCTTGCCTGACCAGAAGTACCAAATATCTTATGAAACTTTGAGATGCTACCTGGAAAACCAAATAAAACTCACGCTAACCATCAAAAGTTTAAAGATCTCAAAAACAGAACTAAATGTCAAATTAAATCTGACAAAAAAAATACTACAGAGATCTCCAAAGTAATCACCACAGTAACCACAAATTATTCTGACCTTCCATAAATCAGCTCCTAAACCCTGGCAACTCAATACAAAGATCACCAACAAACAACCTGACAAACAATGGCAGTGCATTTAACTCTGACATTATTAGTTCAATTTCAGCCTTACCCAGTAGCAACAACCAAAACAATACCCACAACAAATTCTGACCCCTAAAATCTCTGCACTGCATATTCCTCCAGTCAGTTCCTTCCTCCACCATTAAAAATGTATTTTTAAATTAAAACTCACCTGCCTAGCACCTGACAACCTAACAAGTGAATATCTAAACCTTGCAGGAGAGGCCATAGCCTATCCTATCTGTATATTGATTAAGGGCTCTATTAATGAATCCTGTGTACTGCTCCTATGAAAAAAATGCTATATCCTTCCCATCCATAAAGGTGGTCAGTCTACTGAGTTTACTAATTATAGGCCTATTACTTTTCCCTCCCCTCTAACCAATATACTTGTAAAATGCATTCAGTTCCAATGACTTCACTATTTCACCTCCAAAAACGTATCTGTATTCCTCACATCATGGTTTCTGCCCCCCCCCCCATCATAGCACCTCCATAGCTGTCATTAGCTTCATTAATGTAATCAACACAAACAGAGATGAAGGTGATCTAGTATCAGCCCTTTTTCTTGATCTCTCTAAAGCTTTTGAAACTGTCTTCCATACTATTCTCTTACAAAACCTTTCTAGGATAGGGCTTGATAACCCCTTCCTCTCCTGGTATTCCATTTACCTTGCTAATAGCTACCAGGTAGTAAAATGGCTGACTGATATTTCAGTGTTTCTCCCCATATCAGTTGGAGTCCTAAAGGAATCTATACTTGGTCTTGTCCTGTTTAGTATCCTTGTTAATGACCTTGCCCTGATAAACATGAATGCCACCCTAATACAGGTCTATATAATTTGAGCGAATGCTTAATTGAGTGAATCGCTATTTTTCGAACTGAATTAAGCAAATGCTCACTTAACTGAAAACTTTCCCTGGGTTAAAAAACAGTTGACTAATCCAGCGAACTACACAAAAACATCACCAAACCAACTGGCTGGCTATCATCAGGAATTTGCCCTTTTCCCCACTGTAGTGCGATTTCAGAGTTAGTATATTTAGTTTGGAGGTATGGGGGCACATCCTCCCACATTGGGGGGTGTGGGGGGAAGAGCCTTCTACTTTGCAGAGTTTAAATTTTGTTTTGGTTGTTACAATCAGTGGGTGGGCATTTTTTTCCCTGGGAAACTTTTCACTTAAGCCAACATTTGCTTAATTGAGATTTCACTTAATTCAGTTTGACAAATGGCAATTTGCTCAATTAAGCATTCGCTCAAATGATATAGACCCCCTATTTCAGTACACAGATGATTCAACCATCATTTGCTCAGCAAAAAGCCTTGACTCCCTACAATAGCTGACTCAAGAAGCTTTCTCCTCAGTAGAAAACTGGCTGACCTCCAACCAGCTATTCCTCATTTCCAACAAATCAGATATACTTATCTTCATGCCAAAACACCTTGCAAAAAAAGTCATCCATCTCTGTTATGTGCTCTCACCTATACCAAACTACTACAAGTTCATATAGATGAAGCAGTAAAATTCAATGTCCACATAGATCATGTAGTTAAAAAACTTACAAAAAATGTCACTCTATAGAACTAAACCATATCTGTCTGTCAATCTGTCTATTTATCTATCTATCTATCTATCTATCTATCTATCTATCTATCTATCTATTTATCTATCTATCTATCTGTCTATCTATCTAACACAGCGGGTTCTAATATTGCTGTAAGTCTCTTTTTACCCGCCCTTCTCTATACTGCACCAGTATTTGCCTTTGTCCAGCAAACTTATCTAAACAAGCTTGAACAGTGCTACAAGGCTGCAAAATTTGCAGCCAACCTACCCCATTGATCACACCACTGTCCAGCACTCAGTCACCTCCAGTAGCTCTGACTACTCCACAAACTCGCATGCTCTCAACTCCCTACTGTCCACTAGATACTATATAAATCAAATGACTGTACATTCTTAACAAACCTAATATGATTTTATGACCCAACTAGGACTCTGCACTCTTCCAAGAAAGTCCTACTACTTGTATCCAAACCTAACAGCTCAGCTGGCTGTTCCCTATAGTCTCACATAGTGTCCAAAGCCTGGAACTCCATCTCCCTAACAATTAGACAAAAACATTCACTAAAGTCTTTCAAGCTTCAATTAAAAACACACCTACTTAACTCATGGCACTGCAAATGCTCTCCACTTAATTAAACTATTCTTCTCTCCTCTAACTACTCTCCTTGCCAAACTCTCTATCCCTTTTAAACTAGAGTAACTGCATAAAATTACAACCTACAATATGTCTGAATACGGTATCAGACCTACAATATGCCTGAATACTGTATCAGACCTACAATATGTCTGAATACTGTATCAGACCTACAATATGCCTAAATACTGTATCAGACCTACAATATGTCTGAATACTGTATCAGACCTACAATATGCCTGAATACTGTATCAGACCTACAATATGTCTGAATACTGTATCAGACCTACAATATGTCTGAATACTGTATCAGACCTACAATATCTCTGAATACGGTATCAGACCTACAATATGTCTGAATACTGTATCAGACCTACAATATGTCTGAATACGGTATCAGACCTACAAT
This sequence comes from Protopterus annectens, assembly GCF_019279795.1. Lineage (NCBI taxonomy): Eukaryota > Metazoa > Chordata > Ceratodontiformes > Protopteridae > Protopterus > Protopterus annectens. The sequence goes on from NC_056747.1 coordinate 786,544,072, forward strand.
ATGCCTGAATACTGTATCAGACCTACAATATGCCTGAATACTGTATCAGACCTACAATATGTCTGAATACTGTATCAGACCTACAATATGTCTGAATACTGTATCAGACCTACAATATGCCTGAATACTGTATCAGACCTACAATATGTCTGAATACTGTATCAGACCTACAATATGTCTGAATACTGTATCAGGCCTACAATATGTCTGAATACGGTATCAGACCTACAATATGTCTGAATACTGTATCAGACCTACAATATGTCTGAATACTGTATCAGACCTACAATATGCCTGAATACTGTATCAGTAATGTACTAAACAACTCCCATTGTAAGACTATGCCTGTTTATTATAATCCCATTACTGATTTTTGGCTCCCCACGTTTATGTATATACTGTAGAAAACTACCAGTTCGCATGCATACGGTATACAGTATCTATGTTACATGTAATTGTCAGTGTTCAGTTGTATTGTATTTCTGTTGGAGCTTATCTCCCTGGGTCTCTGCTGAAAATGGGTCCTGAACCCAGTCAGACTATCCTGGTATATGAAAGCAATAAATAAGTAAATAAAGGAATCCCACAATAAAGCTTCTTTATATACTTGTACAGCCTCTACTTCTGTTATAGAACTGTATGTAGTTAACCTACGGTCACTGAAACTGTCCTTCAGCCAAAGGGTGGTTCAACTAAATGGGCCTTGAATCATGTGAACATACTGATTTGTCATTCAGTTACATTGACAATCAACCAAATGGCAGGATGGAATCTATATACACATACACATATGTCTATGTACACACTTGTACTGTATGTGAGTGCGCATGTATGTGTGTGTGTGTGTGTGTGTGTGTGTGTGTGTATAGATATATATATATATATATATATATATATATATATATATATATATATATATATATATATATATATATGTGTGTGTGTGTGTGTATATAAACATATGTGTGTATGTGTATGCTGATGTAAGTGACTAAGAGGAGCAGGCCCATGAGTAACAGCAAAGATTTGAAAAACATATGGCTAAAATGTACCATTGGTTACAGAGGCACATAAGAAAGCATGGGGGTTCATAGGTATGTAGTATGCTAGCTTGTGGGCCATTTTAAGCCTAGACAGTTTCTCTCAAAGGTGAGAATCAAACTCTGTACCATGGTGTCTGTGAGGTAAACACCTTAACCATTATTCCAACTTCCAACTTGAGCAGATGTTTTAAAACATAAATCTAGAGATCTACAGGATGTGCAAAAGCACCAATATTTGTCAATGGTCATTACCTATGACAACAAAACATGTAAGGTCAAGAATGTTGTGAATAGATTTTACCTTATTGTAAAAGTTCAATTTATTGGAGCATTCTGAGAGATAAGTGTGAGTTTACCTACAGGTGAGAAAAATGTACCAATATCATTCGGGTTATAAGAATCCATACAGATATACATGCAAACAGTGGGTAATTGTTGCAAAACCTACAAGTTCTATACCATTTGGCAGTTGTACCCATTGTACTAGTTTGTTAAAAATAAAGACCTTTACTTCTAAGAACACCTACAAGATCTTTGATATAAGATAACTAATTATGTGTTCAGCAGAATGGTTGTTTACATAGTTATTTGCAAATGTGGTGAATTTTATGTTAGTGACACATTGTGTACTTTTAAACAGAAAATATTACTCCATATAAGTGATTTAAGACATAACAGGGAAAGAAGCACTCATTTAAACATTAAAGCAAACAATATATTCTTTCATTTGGATCGACAGTGGTTATTCCATGTTGCACAAATAAGCACAAAAACAGCAATATTGGATAAAAAGGAGAGAACATGACATAAATCTTGGTGCCACGTTACCTTCTTGTTTAAATTAAATTGTTTTATCAAGCTTTGTCATGTTGTTGCATCTGTGGATTGAATAATATGTTATTATTATTCACCTTTTACTGGAGGCAGTTTGTGTTAACGGGATATTCCACCTGCTGAAATGTTTTAATGGCAAAGGAGTATGTATTCAGTTTTGTAGTGGTTGTTGCACAAATCTCCATTGTGTGTCACTATTACAGAAAAAATATTCTCTTTTTTTTAATTTAGTTGCGTTTTGTTTTATTTAACATGCTAATTTGTGGACAAAACAGTGCTTTCACTGTATGTATGAGTTTAGAAAAAGTTGTCTGATTATTGGATTTGGATTTTTATTTACTCTTCCCATGTGTAAATATTGCAGTCAGATGACCTTGAGATATGTACTGAAGATACCCTGTTTCGGGGATGAAAGCTGGTTGTTACTGGTAACTGTTAAGTATATTAGTATATATGGAGAAAGAGAGAGAAATATAATATAAATGTATTAAATACTTTGAATGTCTGGTGCTTTGGACTGATTTTTGTGTAATTATATATATATAATAAAACCAGACACATTATGTGTTAAAAAACCCAAAAAAACAGTGCATGTAGATAGATTAATAGAAAACAAACACACAGACATACACACTCACACCAATACGGGGGTATTCAGAAGCAGATAACATATGACACAATCCTGTTTCTACCAGGATTGCTGGACCCATTATAGAGGAGCAAGTCAAAGACTGCTGAAGCTCTACAGTGGTATCAGATCAAACCAGAGTGGTAATGCTCTGCGGCATTGTTTCGAGAAAGTGTTTTGAGTACTAGTGAGGTAGACTTATACTTCATAGACATTATCATCTGTGGTACTGCACCAGGTTAAGTACCATGAGGATATATTAGTACACTCGTGTGTGTGTGTGTGTGTGTGTGTGTGTGTGTGTGTGTGTGTGTGTGTGTGTGTGTGTGAGCATGAGTGTAGTTGTGTATGCTACAGAATGTAACACAGTTAACTGTGCTAAGTGTTCAATTCAGAAACATGCAAATGAGTCAGTAATGAGCCGTGATCCCATGTGATATGTAATTTGTGCATGAATTTGAAGTGCTTGTTATTGCCATGGCACTGCTGCAGCACAACAGATAAGCACTGGTAGCACTATAGTGATAACTCCTCTGACTGTCTCTCACAGACTCATCCTTCACTGAGAAGCTCTTCGTGCGCAAACATACAAACAATAATCTGCTGCAGCCAGTGTGTGATTTGGGAAGACATGCCATTCGGCAAGCAATCGAGCTACCACTTGTCAACTGGTTGTTAAAAAGAAAGGTGAAATGGGCCCTGTTGCTACTCCAGCCAAGTTAGAACAATCCAAAAACCAAGAAAAATAAGAACTTCAAGTGCAGGAATTCCCACTACCAAAACAACAGACTGGAAGCTATAGAGAAGAATCCAGCAGATCAGGAAATGGACCCAGGAATCTAGCATTTCCCAGATCACTACCTGTGCCGTCCACCTATCAAGCTCAGTGGTGTATGCATAGAGCTATTCTTCCATGGGTATAGCCTGCAGCTGTTTTGCTTGTTCTGTGGAGCCTGCTGGTATGAAGTGGTACTGAAGTGTGAATAATGGACTTTTGGCAATGCACTACAAGTACAAATGTATGCATAGCTCTTAACCTCTGACTTTAAGAATAAGGAATAGGGTTCAGAATAATCAAAGGCACATTTTGAATATTAATGCTGTTCACTTCGAAATTTGTCTAAATGAAATTACTTATAGTGATACACATTTAATGAATAATAAAAAGTCTCTAAACTATATGGCTAGTAATCCTAACTGTTCTTATGTAAAAATAATAGATTTCAGTGCTGAAAGATCAACTTCATAATACAATGTCTGTTGTAATTGAGAAATCAATAGCTAGAAAATCAGGGAAAGCTGAGAGGTAGAGCAGAAGTTTAATGTTATGGACTGCTGATGAGTGTCATGTTATAGTGCAAGTTTTGAGTCCTTTCTTCTCCACTTTCATACTTTAGGACCTCTTTGGTTACTTCTGACAAGATGCACTTATGCTTAAAGGTTTTCACCTCATTTCAAAAGTGTAGAAAATTACTACATTTTCATTATAGGACATATGCTTGCACGTAGGGATGCCTCCCAAGGAGGTGAGTAACAGTCTGTTCACCATTCCCGGAATAACACAGCACAGATAAATGTGGGACATCCTCTTCCAAGGAAGCTGCATGACAAGTTCAAGCATGTTAGACTGAAACGACAAACTAAATGTGATGTTTATCTTTTAGCTTTACCTTATTATTGTTTGCTGGCTTTGCAAGAACATTACATCTTCAGATGTTCACATATATCTGTCCATCCTAATTGTATTAATCTCTGCTATTATCCATCAACCACTTTAGACTGATGTCTGGTGTCCATGGCTTGTCTGAGGTCAGATTATCCTACAAGTAGCCTACTTAGTATGGGGGAAACAAACTACTTCAACATGTCTGTGCTGTGGATGTGTCCTGCTCCTGAACAAACCAGGCATACTCAAAGTACATCTAGTACTAAATGAAGGGTACCCTTTATGCATTGACTAACTTCTAAAATTTAGGGAAAAATTTTAATAGCTAATTAATTTCTTCCTGTCCCACTAGACCTTTGTGTCATATGGCTTCTGAGCCTTCCTGACAACTCTCTTTTTGCATTCCTATGACAGTTTCCTCCCACTAATAATTAGCCCCTTCAGAGAAGCTGCATCTGCTCCTCTGCAGTCCTAGTTCACTCCTCTTAGCCTTCTTGGAGGAAGAGGGGACCTTACATTCTTCTCAGCTTTACCTCTTGAGAGCAGTACAGACAATATAGACTGATACCAGCTGGGAGCTTTGTCTTTGACTCCTCCCACAGTACAGAGCAGTACATACAATATAGACTGATACCAGCTGGGAACTTTGTCTTTGACTCCTCGCATAGTACAGAGCAGTACAGACAATATAGACTGATACCAGCTGGGAACTTTGTCTTTGACTCCTCCCACAGTACAGAGCAGTACATACAATATAGACTGATACCAGCTGGGAACTTTGTCTTTGACTCCTCCCACAGTACAGAGCAGTACATACAATATAGACTGATACCAGCTGGGAACTTTGTCTTTGACTCCTCCCACAGTACTGTAAAAGTCTAGTATTTTCCTTTTCACATCCTGTTCCAAGGCACTGGTTGCAGATGTGTTAGCTTTTTTCTATCAATGGAGTTAGGTGGGGTGAGCCTCATTGAACTGGAACTCCTTAGGTCATCGAGATGGCCTGCAGCTAAATCACCACTCACGCCCCTAAAAAGTCTCTCTAGAAAACTATGACCCGATTACTCCAGGCCTACAGCACTGGTAGTTCCCAGGAATTCTTCCTACATTAATGGGAAATGCGTTGTGTCTGCTAAGTAAGGCACCTTCTATTGTCAAGCTATGCAAATGTTATTAATGTTTATTCAATTTTTTAAGAAAACATAATTGTCTGATAAATGTCATTACACCAGTCTCAAGATATAGAAGAGAAAGAGTGAAGGTAAATGTCTGAAACTGACAACCCAGAAATGATCCAGTTTTAGAATATTTTTATTTCAGTTTGTACTGTTATTATACAAAAGGAAAACATCTTACGTACCCTAACCTTGTATGTTCTTCTTTCTTCTTCTTCTTCTTTCGGCTTTTCCCGGTTAGGGATCGCCACAGCGGATCATCTGTCCGCTTATGATTGGCAGTGGAGTTTTACAGTGTCGAGTTGCCAGCCCGGTGCCCAACCTTCCACAGAAGGCACACACATGCACACACTCACCCAAACCTTGTATGTTACTGGTGAATAATCATCCTAGCCTTTGAGGAAGTCAAGTTTGTCATGCTGTTGCACTACAGACAAGCTGAAATGTCATATAATGTAAGTAAGTAAGATGGCTTCAGCTTTGAGTTGCATAAGGCAACCTTTGAGAGCATATAATGTGGCTTTGGTGGATTTTTCATACACAGAGCTGAATTTATTTAGAGTATGCTCTTGTTTATAGCTGTAATCACCACTTGGGAGGGAGTAATGCATTTAGTAAGTCCTTGGAGAGCATAAAGATTTGGAGACTTTGATGGCTACTTTACTTTTGTATACAAATATTATATTCTTTTAGAATGATTGTTTTGAGTGCAGGAAATGTACATAGTAGTAGTAGCTTTTATGTCTGAGTGGTCACTGCTTGCATTATAAAATTATATCGGGAAAATGAAAATTTTAGTTCTTCTTATTAATATTCAGTCATGTCGAGCTTGGAGCACTTTTATTATTGCAAGTAAACTAATACAACAGTATCCTTGTTTCAGATATGCTGCTTTCTCAAATGCATTCAGGCCTGATCACAATATAGCAATCATACTTGTACCTTTACTGGCATATGAATGTATGAAAATGTAGGCTTTGAGAAGAGTAAAAGACAGCTTGGAATACCTGCTCTGCCTTTGTTCGTACCTATTGGATAAGCTGACGGTCTTTACTTAGCTTGGACCTAACTAATTCTTCCTGTAAGAACTTCCATATAGATGTCCTATGCATCTCAGAATTAATTCACTGCTTTTGAGTTTGCAGCCTGAGTAATACAGGTACATGCATTCACTGTCTCCTTAGTGAAAAAGTAAATATTGTTTATTTATTTATTTATTGACCAGGGTAATAAGCTTATCCACAAGGAACAATTTCAGGCCTAGATGTAAAAATACATTCTCAGGGATTCAGAAAGAACTTGACTACTGTTGGTAAGAGCTGCAGCAAAAAGAGACCGATTATGTGATTACAGGAAATGCTATTTACAGGCATATTAGCTGCAATGTGAAAATACCTCATTATCAGCTAATTTCTATGTCTCAGAATCACCTGTAATTGCAGTAAGTGCAAACCAGCATTTTTCTGTGGTAGATTTAAAACATTGGCTCCAACACAGGAAATGTAATTTATTTTGAGGTATTATTCATATAACCTTAAGGGGCCAAATGTGGGTATACATACATTGGCAGATGTTCCTTTAAGAGGCGTAATTATTTAATTACTGGTTGAATTGTTGTTTGAATGACATTATATAAAGCTTCATAAATTTAAATATTTTTTGTCCCCCTGGAAGATTGTGAAGCCAAGGTGCCAGAGACTTTTTCTGTGCTAATAAAAGTTAAGTTTTAACAGACAAGTGTTTCATTATACCAAATGGCATGTTATAAGAACCCCAAAAGAAGGTCATGCTTATCAGGCGTTAATTAGGCCAGTCTTATACCACCTTTTCAGCTATAACAGTTTATACTTTCCTCTGAGGTAATCACCAAACGGTCATAGTGTGTGATGCCAGGCTCCGCTCATATATCCAGTATGATTAAATTCCAACACAAAGTACAGATTCAATTATGCCTTGTGACGTGTGAAGCCATCACATGCTATTTTCTTGCTATTATGACATGATATAGGCAGAAGGATACTGACCTATACAACCTCAGCACAAGAAATCTGGACAAAGCCAAAATTAAAGGGGGGACAAAGGCCCAAAATCAGGGATACATTTTAAATACTGCTTTTGACAGAATAACAGGTTTTGCATTAGCATACATTTTCTGAAGGCTGTGAAGTCTGAAACTCAAATTTATGTCATTATTTGGTGACTTTAGTCCTCGATGATTTGGCAGAAACCCACAAACTGTATGAGGAACAAACCAAAAAAAGTGAGGTAAAAATCTGGACATTCTGAAAAAATCTGGACAGTTGAGAGGTATGCATATTACTGTTGTCTCTGCAATGTTCCTGCCATTAGGACATGATTCATGCAAAAGGATAACCTACCAACTGTTTTTGGTGGCCAAACAATGACAAGACAAGTTAGTCAGTGATTAAATTGTAAGTCATCATTTATACAACTCAGGCACCACATCCTGTGAGGATGTTTTCCTGGCAAAAACACTATCAACATACTATTCTTGTGGGAAAACACAGGCCTAAAATACTACATCTCTCCACATACCAAGTTCTGCATCCAACATAGAAGAAGGATTAAATATACCATTTTTGAAAGCTTAGCTAGTAAAGGATTCGAAAGAATTAAAAGAAATGGATTCACAAGGATTAAATTTTGTGGGACTCCTCTTTATACTGGACGGTAGTAAGAACTAATGTTTTCTACTCTAATTTAAACCATCCTGGTTGTTAACTAGAAGTTAAATACTGTCACTTGCCATGCTAAGGAACTGCTTTATGTCTCTAATTAGGAACTTTACTGTCTGGTCAGGTCCAGAAAATGGTTCATGCTACACTACCATCTAGACTACAAAGATTAGGCCAACACTGCTATACTTCTAGGTTGTGCTCTAAGGCAGACTGATAAGATGTACACTCTACTTACTTTTCACTTTTCCTGGTGAGTGTTGAAGTGACAGCAAACTAAACAGTGCATATCACAAACTTCCCCTTCTTCAAGTACAAATTCCAGTTTGGACTGGCAGATCTCCATGTTTTACCAGGCCAAATGAGAGATACAATCCCTCCAGTTTTTCCTAGGTGTTCCCCAGGGCTTTATCCTAGTAGGCTTTGCCTGAACAGTTTTTGTGGAAGCCTCCCAGGAGTTCTCAGTTGGCTTGGCTTCTTTGTAATTCTGAGAAGCAGTGTGTTTACTTCAAGCGTGTCCTGGATTATCAGGTCTTCATCCTGTCAAGACAGCATTGGGTCATGGACAATAAACCCAATATATAGAGACAACTCCTTTATATCACTTGTACCCATGATTTTTTTCATTCAGTCACTTATCACAGTCCGTGATACACACACTGTAGTTTTAATAACAGCATAAGGGCATTAATGTTAGTAATGACCAATTATTCACACTGAAATTAAATCTTTCTGTGGTTAGAATAACTTTAAATTGGTCAGGGTACCAGTAGGACCAGTATGGTTATAAATGTGTTTCTTTATTTTCAGAGAGGTGAACTCACAATAATTTCTGGGAAGTACTGTAAGAAGGCTTGTAAGCACACGGGCAAGTCACAGCAAGTTAACTAAGAAATAGCCCTGGAGGAAATGTGACGGTCCAGTAGTGGGGAGGGGGAGGGTATTGACAGCAATTCCTGAATGATGTGACTTGCCGAAGCAGATGTGAAAGATCACATCAGATTTTGTTAATATGTTATAAGACTGCAGTTTTGCCTTAGCAGGATTATACGAGGGGGTGCTGAAAAGTTCTAAGCCCGACCTATAAAGGAATAACGTGGAGCCATGAAACTTACAAGTTATTCAACATATTCACCCTGAAGTTCAACACACTTGGCTCATCAAATCTGAAGTTTCCGTAACCCTGCCAAAAAACACCCAGCACCCCAGCACTACCATGTTATACCTCATACCATGCTTTTCGGCCCCAAAACTTGGACCGAACCACAAAAGGAGGGGGAGTATCAATATTTGTCAAAGATACCCACACCTCCAGGTTGGTGGCACAGCACGAAGCATCAGAGACTATCCATGTGCAACTAACAGTGGGTAAAACTGCCTTCCAGTTTATAGCCTGCTACAGACCACCCTCCCAAACCCAGGAACCCCACTCGGCCTTCCTGAGAACACTGGAAAATATGAAGGTCTCTCCAAACACCATTATATTGGGTAACTTCAACTACCCAAACATAGACTGGGAGCATTACTCTAGCTCCAACACCCTAGCCCAAAGGTTCCTAGAATTTATAAACTCAAATGCTATGGAACAACTTGTTACCACTCCCACAAGAGGGGAAACCATACTGGACCTGATCATCACCAACATGGGGACTCTATGCTCCAGACTAGAAGTGTATCCCTCACTGGTAAGATCAGACCATAAACTAATCTCACTGGATATTCACATCCTGACCCCACCCCCTGCCCAGAAAACCACAGTGAAAAACTTCTCTAAAGCAAATTTCACACTTCTCAAAACCGAGGTGGAATCCTTCAAAGCCCCCAAGCCTGTGGAAAATACGGCCCAGACTGCGGAATCCTTTATAAATGCATTCTATGAACACCTTCAGGAATGCATGGATCATGCAATCCCAAATAAAACCAAGACCCAATCCTCCAAAGGCAGACGTCCTGTCTGGTGGACCCCAGCCATAAACAAACTATACAATAGAAGGAGGAAGCTACTACATGATAGAGCAAAATCCCAAAAAGGGAAGGCATCTCTGATCAGTATTAGCAAAAAACTATGGGCACTCATAAAATTATCTAAGGCCAGCTTCGAGAGAAAAATTGCACAGGACACTAAGGATAATCACAAGGCTTTCTTTAGTTATGTTAGGAACCTGGGTGGGAATTCCCAGATATGCTCAGAATTAGTCCAAAATGACAAAAAATACATTGAACCCACAGACATTGCCAACATCCTAGCTGACAGGTTCAGCGCAAACTTCTCCCCCCCTCCCCACAAAAAGGGCAAATATCTGTCCCAGCAGAGTGCTGCCCCCCCTGACATCTCAGATGCTCAGGTAAGAGCCGCCTTCTCCAAAGCAAAAAACACAGCATCAATGGGACCAGACGGTGTCCCAGGCTGCGTCCTACATGAACTCCAAGAAGAGCTAAACCCAAACATAAAACTACTGTTCAATCTCAGCCTTACTACAGGATATGTACCCAAAGAGTGGCGTACAGCAACAATGGTCCCTCTCCACAAAGGTGGTGCCTCAATGGATCCTGGAAACTATCGCCCCATAAGCCTGACTAGCTTGGTCTGCAAAGCTATGGAAAGGATCATCATGGACCTCATAAATAAAGATATTGGGGACCTACAGACACTGGATCCTACCTAGTTCGGCTTTGTTAAGGGCAGATCCTGCCTCTCAAACCTGGTCGATTTCTTTGAAACAGTCACCAAGGCCATTGACAAGGGGAAGTTGGTCCACACAGCCTACCTGGACCTCGCAAAAGCCTTTGATACAATACCCCACTCGGGCATTATAGATAAGCTCACCAGCTTAAATATAAACCCCTATGTCACTAGATGGGTTGCAAACTGGCTCAAGGACAGAACCCACATGGTTAGAATTGCTGGAGCCATGTCAGACTCCAAATCAGTTACAAGTGGCATCCCACAAGGCTCAGTCCTGGGACCTCTCTTGTTCGGTATATATTTCTTGGAGGTACAGGCCAACACAGAAGGACTGTGGCTGACCACGTTTGCAGATGACTGCAAACTGGATGCCATAATCGACTCTCCAGCCGACACAAGCATCCTCCAAAAGGGCCTCATAGAAACAGACAACTGGTGCCAGAGCCATGGCTTCAAGCTAAACGCCAAAAAGTGTATAGTCATCCCTTTTGGCAAAAACAAAGTGCCCACAAATTACCACATAGGTGGTAATCCATTAAGTACAGAAGAAGTAATTAGGGACCTGGGGACCCAAGTTGATAGCAATCTCTCATTTGACAACCACGTGGCCAAAGTGGTTAGAAAAACATTTTATATAACCCACCTAATTATGAAGGGATTCACATCTAGATCAGGGGAGGTCATCGTGCCTCTTTACTCATCCCTCATCAGGCCCATAATTGAGTACAATGCCCCTTTTGGGATAAACCTTACCAGACACCTGCAGCAACTGGAAAGACCCTAAAAGTACCTCACCAAGAGGATCAAAGGGTTCAAACAGTTGCCATATGCTGCCCGGTTAAAGAAACTCCAGCTCTACTCAGTGGCATACCGTCTGCTCAGAGGCGATCTGTGCCTGACGTATAAAGCCATGTCCAACCCAGAATTAATGGACATGCTGCACCTCAGAAAATCCAAATCCCATCAAGCTATGCGCTCGAGAGACTTGAACCTCAGCACTGAAATAAATAGGACATGCTGGAGGGACAGATTCATAACCCAGAGGCTCCCTTTACTCTGGAATAAAATCCCAGTCCAGGTTAGGCAGAGTCCCTCATTGACTCTCTTCAAGAGGAATCTTGATGAGTGGATGGCAGATCGTAGGTTTACCCCGGGTATCACTTCTGTGTCACTGTTAGACAGAGGCACAGTATACTAACCTCGAAAAAGGGCATAGGAAAATTAATTTAAAATGGGTGGCGAAAGCCAAACACACTCTGGCTAGGCTTATAAATGCCCTACGGCAGATAGGCTAGTATGAACCTATGAACCTATGAACCTAAAAGTCTGAAGTCTGGTCACTGAAATACTGTTCTGCTTGTAGCTGATGACTGCCTTATCTAGATGCTTGACAAACTGCTCCATATTATTTGCTGACTTTGGACTTTGGGTTGCATTGTCTGTTGTTGCTTTTCATTCATAATTACTGAAATGATGCTACCACAAATAACGTGTCTTTTTTATGTATATCTTTTGGTAATACGACTGGCATCTGAGGTTTGTCTAAGTAAATAGGGCTTGCTCCTACTGTAAGTGGGGGCACACAAATGTCTATACTGGTGCACTTCCTACACTGACATCATTGTATATGTGCCAAACCCTCAATAAACACATTAATTCCTGCCAGTCTGTTGCAGGTGTACCTATGCACTTTCAAACCTTCAGGATGTATGTAACATATAATTAGAGACAAAGCCTCACAAGATGTTGCTCATCCAGTGCCATATCCTCAGTAGATATTCTCATGCACTGCCATATCCTCATCTATATGGGGTGGAGGGGGCAAGTGGTAAGGGCAAAATATAAAAATCTCCAGACTTGCAAGCTGCAATTTAGTGCCCTTGGGAATCTGACATGCAGACTTTTGCCGTTGAAAGGGATAAGTGATCCAATCAGTAATGGATGGACGCCTGAGACTTTACATGAAAAAAGAAAACATTGAATTGACTGTACTTACTACTTTGTATAGAGTCGTTAAATGCACTCATATGAATAACCATATTAAGGTATTAAAGAAAGATGCCTCTGGGCTCTATGATTACCAAGCTCACTCATGAGTTATTAGTGGTTCTGACTGTTTGTTCCATGCTGAACACAGACTTCTGTAATGTTATTTAGATGTCCCAGTGACAGCATTGTAAACTCATTTTTTCACTGAAGTCTGCTGTGTCTGTGCTTTGCTTCATAGGCTGGGGCATCAACAAGCTGATTCAACGGATGGTGAGCTGAAGAGTGGGTGGCAAAGGACTTCTCTTAGCCGTACGGTGTCTGTTCCTTTGGAGCCCTCGGCAACTGTTAAATCTCTTATCAAGTCCTTTGATACAGGTATTGAAGGTGCAGCAGTAATAAATAGTTTCCTCTATAGAGAGAGAGAGTGTGTGTGTGTGTGTGTGTGTGTGTGTGTGTGTGCGTCTTGTGTGTGTGTGTGTGTGTGTGTGTGTGTGTGTGTGTGTGTGTGTGTGTGTGTGTGTGTGTGTGTGTGTGTGTGTGTGTGTGTGTGTGTGTGTGTGTGTGTGTGTGTGTGTGTGTGTGTGTGTGTGTGTGTGTGTGTGAGTGCGTGTGTGTGCATGCGTGTGTGTGTGTGTGCTGCTTTCACTGCTTTCAGGCGTAGACTCTAGGCAAAAGCTAATATATGAGACTGCACTTATGGAAGTATTAAAGGTCATGGAATCTTCTGATGCCACTTAGTGCTCACTAGTGCTCATAGCCATGTCATAGAATGAGGCTTTAATTCACTTCTACAGATTAAATCAATCCATTGCGACAGACTTTTCAGCAAAGTCATAGCTGATGCAGTTGGCACCCTGAGCTATGAGCAATTTCAGAAAAAACACAGCACGGAAGGCAAGGAAGAAGTAACTTTATGGAGGGAAAATGTTTAATGTTTGTAAAAATATTTGTAAAAATGTTTCAAAACACGTTCAATGTTTTAAAAATGATTTATAGAATGGTATTTAATGATTGTATTTATTAAATTTACATAGAAATATACTAAATATTGTATTTATATTATATATTATGTGTTCATGGAAAAGAATAATGGTGAAAATGTGAAATGTTTCGTTAATTAATTAATTGATTGATTGATGACCATATAAAAGGAAGATGTGTGCACATGGTAAATGTTCCATGAAGGCGAATTACCAGAATGTACATTTTGTTGGATTAAAGGAATCTTCCTTGTTACTTCTTCCTTGCCTTCCGTGCTGTGTTTTTTCTGGACAGTGATTTTTTCGTGGTTTCTGTGCTCTGAGCAATTTCCCATGTGGAACGTCATCCCCCTCAATCAGAGCTGAGGAGCAATTAAAAAAAGTCATTCAAACTTAGACTTGAAGATGAAGAACAAAACAAATTGGCTGTACTAGCACCCTGAGCTCTTTGCTATAGTTGTTAAAATGCAGACCCTCCTTTAAATCATTTGACATTGGAGCTGCTTAAACGATTATCAGTATTCACACTCAACAGCACACATAAGTGTTCAAACTACTGACTTTTTGGAAAAAATCTGCACTTCTTATATACCCCTTTGCAGCTTGCACCTGGGGCAGCCACCTCCTTCACCCCACCCTATATTTGGCTTTGCTCTTTTGTTAGTCTTCATTTCCGTTCAGCATAATATAAGCCGGGGATCAGGGCAGATGAGATTAACCTATTTGGTCCATATTTGCCAGCAGGTTTCCTGCTTTCATTGTTTTACCTTTCATTGGGGTTTTCAGGTGAATAGTCTTTTGCTGGAAATGTACCCTGTTCAAGTGTTTTATTCCCCCCAAAATTTCAGGGTACCGTGATTATACCATTGGCTCCCAAGGTTGCTTCTTTGTGGGAAGTCCTTCCCAGAAATGCTGCTGTCTTAGTAATTTGCCAAATGGACACAGTGTTACCCAGTCACAAGAACCTAGAGAAGTCGGCGACTTGTATTGGCATACAGCCAGCACAGTGATTTATGGCTATAGCTTTTTCTGCTCTCAGCGTTTCTTCAGTGGAAGATGTCAGTTTGTATTTTTCTTCATCTGAATTTCACTAGAAAGATAAAACAATTAAAACACAAATAGCAATAAAATATAAATGCAAGCACTACAGAAAGCATGCCAGGCAAGCAGCCAACATAAACATTGCAGTTCCCAATTTCAAAAAATTTGCTAATGTCCTTGGCAGCATATGACTGTGTCTTGCAAAAGGATCCAGCTTCCCATCCAAATGCAGTTGTTACTGTGACATGAGATGTCTGGAGTCATCCTTCCCAGCTACATCTGGTTGCATATGGCTCCTTTTCCAGTGTCCAGAACCAAGGTCATTGATAGGTCATTACAGAGCAATACAGTTCGGTCATCAGAACTGCAAGCATTTTTCGTTTGTGTGTATGTGTGTGTGTGTGTGTGTGTGTGTGTGTGTGTGTGTGTGTGTGTGCGTGTGTGCGTGTGTGTGTGTCTGTGTGTGTGTGTGTGTGTGTGTGTGTATATATATATATGTGTGTGTGTGTGTGTGTGTGTGTGTGTGTGTATTACTACTGTTAGAAACTGTTCATAACTGTTTATAATTATCATTTAATGTCTCAAAATAAAGCTCCGATCACATTTTGTTTTCTTTTTCACTCTTTATAGCTGTTGCTGGGCAGTCGATTCCTATTCATTCGGTACCTCGGAGTCCCTTAAGTGGAATTCCTGTCAGGACAGCACCGGCAGCAGCTGTTTCTCCAATGCAGGTAAATTCTCGTACTACATAAACATCAGCAAATGTACCAGCACATTGTGCTAAATCCATACCTTCAGCAAGTACATAGCATATCATTAATTTAAAGGCCAATCCTCAGCAGATTATGCACTGATTGTCAAATCTTCAGTAGATACAAACTTACACTGCCAAATCCTCAATAGGTGCATTAATTCCTACCAGTCTGTCAGCAGGTGTACCCATGCACTACAAATCCTCAAAATGTTCATAACATACATTTAAGGGCAAAGCCTTAACAGATGAACCCATACACTGCCAAATCCTCAGTACATATAGTCATACACTGTCATATCCTCACTTGCTGTATCCATGAACTGTCATATCCTTAAAACATATGCTCATGCACTGCCAAACCCTCAATAGGTGTACCTGTGCACTGCCAAACCCTAACTAGGTGTATCCGTATACTGCCAAATCCTCAGTAGTTGTACCCATGCACTACCAGACCCTCAGTAGGTGTACCTGTGCACTGCCAAACCCTAAGTAGGTGTACCCATATACTGCCAAATCCTCAGTAGTTGTACCAGTGCACTACCAGACCCTCAGAACGTGTACCTGTGCACTGCCAAACCCTCAGTAGGTTACCCATGCACTACAAGACCCTCAGTAGGTGTACCTATGCACTGCCAAACCCTCAGTATGTGTACCCATGCGCTGCTAAATTCTCAGTACCTACTTACATTCACTTCTAAACCCTCAATAGGTACATGCATACACCACCAAACCCTGACTAAGTGTGCCCATACACTGCCGAACCCTCAGTAGGTGTACCTACGCACTGCCAAATCATCTGTAGGTATACCAATGCACTGCCATATTTTCAGTAGGTGTATCCATGGACTGCCAGATCCTCAGTAGCTACATACATTTGCTTCCATACCCTCAGTAGTTACATACATAAACTGTCAAACTCTCAACAAGTGTACCCATGCTCTTCCAAACCCTCAGTTGGCAGATGCATTCACTACCACACCTAGAGCTGGTACATACATAAATACATACATACATACATACAATACCTGATCCCTGCTCAATGTACTCATACACTACTAAGACATTAACTGATGCATATATATTTACTGCAAAACCCTTAACAGGTATGCTTGCCCACTTCCAAAGTTGTGTAGGATGGATTGGACAGGTCAGATAAGAAGTGGAGATACAGGTTATAGTAAGGAAAGCATTCACTGTGAGGTCACTGATACAATTCATGAGTAGGTTGATAATGGGACTATAGCAAAGTTGTTTAAAAATCTGTGTTTTGACAGTTCAGATACAAGGGGATGATGTAATACCTGTTGGATTTAAAAAGAAAGTACTTTTGAAATAATTAGGAGCTAGAAAGGGAAATGTGGAATATTTTTGGAGATTTAAAATAACAAATTGCAGATGACAGTGTCTGACTGACAATGATTTTGAATAAGGATGTACTAATAAAAAATTTAGACCTAGAAACAGTTAAAAAAACAGTAAGCGAAACTACAGGTAATAACTGAATTGCAAAGTTGATGCTATTTAAAATTCTAGGAGTCAAATATATAAAATTAAATACACAGTAATTGTATAGTTTGGGAATAACCATCATGCCGTTGTACAGTATACAATTTAGAAACTGCAAATTATAGTTCATTTGTATTCAAAAACATGCACATTCATTGCACAACCCAATCAGTATTTCCACTGTAAATCAATCAAATAACAAAAGAAAGAAATGCAACCGCTGAAATAGTGTTGAGAGGCCAGACTTTCTACTGGGATATTCTCGATAACTCTATCCACAACATATCTTACAAGAGATAGAGCAAAATAAGAAAAAGATCATGGAAGTTCTGCAAAATATGGACAGTTGAGAGGTACACTTATCAGTCAATCAATTGTGAGTAGTTTCTTTCTTAAGTAATGTCATTGTATAATAATCCACTCCTGTGTCATCAAAGGATTTACTCATGCCTGGGCTGCTTTATCATTTCGCCCTCATGATCAAACCATGCCAACCTTGGGTAAATCCAGCCATAGATCACTGTTAAAGTAACAACTTTCCAAAAACAGAAGTACTGGATTGCTGAAGAGTGGACCTTACAAACCTGTAAAGGAGTACTGAAGCAGAAATTGTAAGGAGGCAGTAAGCTGTGAGGAGCAGGCACCATGGACAATATTTAAGGATAGTGATCAAAGGTGTAATGGAAAAGCATATAAAGAACAGATGCACAGAAAAAAGAGAAAATGCCATTGTTGTTTAAAACATGTGGAAGAGGCATCTAAAAACAAAGAGAGAACATATGAGACAGACAAGAAAATGAACAGGTTAAAGTGAACTGAGTAGAGGACAGAAGGACGGAAACAGAAAATAGCTCCTAAGGCTGAGGTAGAAACAAACTAGTAGTGGAGTTAAGGCAATAAAATAACATTTCTTTCAATGTAGATGTCAAAGCAAGGGTCAGAATAAATTAAAATCGTTAAATTTGTTATGGATATGTAGAAGGAGGAAACTGTAAAAATACTAGTTTACATTCATATTACCAAATAATGTTAGGGTTACACAAAAACATTATGATAGAGCTGGTTGCAGAAGTGATGACTGAGCAGCAGAATGTAGAAGTAGCCTAGGTACCAAGGAAGTTTAAGGTTTGGAGACCTGATGGTTTACTTCCAAAAATTATTAAAACGTTAGCCAAAGTACTTGCAGTACCTCCAAATGAAGTATTTAACGGATCACTGAATAGTGTTGGGATACTGAAAAACTGGAATGAGCTATGGTGGTGCCACTTCATATGAGGTAACAGAGCCAGATGCGGTACTTATAGACATGTGATCCTGACTTCAGTTACAGGAAAAATTATGGAGAAACTTCCTAGGGAAAGACCTGTGGGCTTATATACTACCATGGGTTTAAGATATAAATCAATATGGCTTTGTTCAAAGGAATATAAAACAATTCACATATAACTGAGTTTACAGTATAAACTGACAGAGATTTATCAGCTGATGTAATACATACACACACACACACACACACACACACACACACATATATATATATATATATATATATATATACACATACACACACACACACACACACACACACACACATACACAAACACACTTATGCATATACATATACTTATACATATACATACGGTACCAATATTATACAGAGCTAGGTGGTCACAAAAGATCTGTACAACAGCACCATCCAGCTACTCCTAATAAAGAATTTGAGGAGAGAGTTTTTTTTTCCATTTCCTTCTAGGTCCTAACAAAGTATAGATATGTGCATATGATTTATTTTAGATCTCTGTGTTCTGAACTAAACTGTACATTACAAAAAGTATGGATGTTTACTGTGTATGCCATCATTCTGTTCTTGAAACTTGGATATTATTTGTGCTGTCATAACACACAGGATGCTTATTTGTAGGTGAAGATCAGAAAATGTAACAGTATAACTCCACTATTCAAGGTGAGCAATCATCGTAAGCAGGTCCAAGCCCTTGTAAATGGTAAATGTTCATATTGAGTCATGTTTTTCACATTTCCAGCAGGAGTCAGAACATAATTGCTGAAAGTTTATCCCTTACCTGGATGAATGATTTGCAGTTTCCATATCAAAGTTGGAATTGAAAAAAAAAATAAAGCACATGACTCTAGTCTTTTTCAAAGAACTTTGGAATTTGAGCAAAACTCACAAACTCCGCTCCTTCTCCATTGTAGGATATACTGGGGGGACTGCATCCATTGCAAATAACAGCCTTTCAGTAGGCAGACAGCTTCAGTTCTGCCACTGCAGCAGTTTTCGTTGTGATATTATGTTCATAATTGAGTACTAAATGTATTAGGCTTTATGATAGCAGCTATATCCATGATTCTTCTTGCATAGTTGCATTAAGAAATCTATGGTAGTAACTCAGGTCTCATTATTCTCAAGCCTTCCATGACATATCAGTCAAAATTCAGATTTAGACACTTGCAAGAATGTTTTCACATATGGCTAAGTCTGTACCAACTTCAAGCAGGAGTAGCCTTCAAATTAACCGTGAAAGAGATGATTAATTCACATTTTCGTGGAGGTGTGGGAACTGCATTTCCTTTACTACAGCACTAAGGCTTTCTGTTCTCCTTGTGTGATATATTTGCATATCAGCCTTTATGTTGATTATGTATAAACCTTATCTAATGTGTGGCCACATCAGAATTTGAATGGAGATCATGATCATACCGTTTCTTTGGTACATAAATGAATGAAAGGGGATATGATCCTTGTCTCTCTGTCAGAATGCTTTACAAGTCCAAGCAAACACATATGAAACTGGGAAGACTATAAGGTGCAGTTCATCTTATATTTTATGTGAAATAAATGCCTTGGCAAAGTTGCTCAACAAATAACTAAATCAGTGCCTTGAATATAAGCTCATCTCCAACATCCTCCACTCCACTCTATTATCCAGCGTTATCAGGTTTTATTTCTATTTAATCTTCCAATGTCAGATGCCAGAGTTTTTGCATCATTATATAAGAGGTACACTGCAATTGGATAGCTGCCATCCCCAGAGCCAGATCATGGTCAAATGGAGGCATAGGCAGGGTAATGAGCCAACCCCCCAACCCCCCACCAGCCATTCCACTATCCCATTACTTGGCTTCCCTCAATTACCACAAACACTGTTAAATACTGTTAGTTCACATACTATTTTCGTCTTTAGTTGTGCATTGATTACAGGATGCAAATTTAATTTAAAACTCCTATTTCAAATTTTATAGCACAAACACTAATGACCATTTTCTAAACAAAACTAAATAAAACAATTACATGTAGAAAACAAGCTAACATGAGCAACAGTAAACTTATCTTCCCTTGAAGCTCACATTCTTTGAAAATGCATTGAAACTCACATTCATTAAAAATCCATATGGTCAGTGGATTAAGTGTTCCTTGGTCTCTGGGCTGTTTTCAAGCCATGGCCACCCCTGCATAGATTTTTAAGACCATACATGAATGCACATATTCTTTGATTCATGTTCCTGATTGTTTTAAATTATATTTCTTGCTTAATACAGCAACATTTGTTAGAGTGCATTATAAATTTGTACATTTGAACATTTTCTCCAGCATACAGTGAAACAAAATTTATGAACCAATAATGGCATAAGTATACATTTCAGAATGCAGACAAGGATGTTTAATGAAGACACTTAAACTCCACTCAAATCCAATCCAATATTTAATCATAAGAGCTTTCGTTCATCCAGATAATGGAATGGGCTTTTTAAGATTTTGAATTGTGTGATGTCATAATTATGGCAAGGACTATTTAAATGTGTGTTTGTGAACTTGAATTTGTTTGAAGAAGTTCATGTTATCTGGATGAACAAAAGCACTTATGATTAAATATTGGATTGGATCTGAGTGGAGTTTCAGTTTCTTCATTAGACATCCTTGTCTGCATTTTTAAAAGTTTTTGGATTTGTCCGTTCAAAATACATTTCAGAATATTTCAACTGTAAAAGACCACTCAAGCTGCTGTCATTTTAATACAACAATCAATAAACTCAACAATTAACTTGACTGAGTACACATCACATCTGATTGTGATAAAAATGGCCACAGCAAAGTATTCCAACTTGCTTCACACAAATGGTCACTAGTCCTTCAGAATAATGACTTTTTAACTTTATCAGCTCAGCAGGGTCAGTTATTTTTGTCTATGGACATCCCTCAAACCCAGCAATAATAGCTATATTAAATGGATCCTTTGCTGATGCCTGTGTTGAATTACTACTACTACTACTACTACTACTACTAATAATAATAATAATAACCAAAATCACATATTTCAGATTTGCTTCACACAGACTATACTCCTACTTAAGTCACAAACAGAAATACCCCCACATAAATACATATGCACTACTCCTGCAAAGTCAAATTAAAGAGTTCAAAAATTACTAGATAAGAACATAAGGTAAACCAAGTGTGTAACAAAGGGGGTGTACCAGTACAACGAAAAACGATCAGTCAGCAGTCCTCCACGATGACTTTATTGTATAAATCCAAAGTAGTTTAAGTGCTTTCGTCAGGAATGCATCAATGACTTCATCAGAAGAAAGCGTTTAAACTACTTTGGATTTATACAATAAAGTCATTGTGGAGGACTGCTGACTGGTTGTTTTTGGTTGTACTGGTACACCCCCTTTGCTACATACTTGGTTTACCTGTTTGTACTTTGGTTACTGGTTTTCCATAAGAACATAAGGTGCTTTCATCCACAGAGAGCCCACCCGCCAGCAGTTATAGCCACTTTGTTGACAGTCTACATCCTTTATTGTGAAGAAAAAATACATGTATTTTATTGCTAGCTTTGGATGAACTACATTTAAACTGTTTAAAGACCACTAGCATAATACCATAAGATCCAGCAAGGAGTAGCACAGTTTAAATTGAAGAATATTTATGAGAGAATATGAAATATTAACCACCTGATAATATATGCTAAGTCAATATGCACAATCTCTGCAGAGGTAAACGTCATCTGAATAACTGCATTAAAGAGAAGTATTACTAATGCAGAAGTTGCTGCTTATAAAGAACTTTGCATTCCAGTGCTTCACCTACAAATGCAATGCATGCTGCCCTTGAAGAGTAAATTACCTTTGTTGCATCAAAAATTATGTGATGGTAATATTGCCATAACATTTCCTGAACTAGTCCAAATTTTCAAATGCACCAAAGCACTATCTGGTTAAGGGACTTGCCAATGCAACACAGTAGGTAAATGAAGGTGTAATGATTTAAACCCTGCACTCTTGTCACAGGAAGCAGTTCATTAACAAGGTGGAGCTTTAGTCCTATGTGATAGTTTACAGAGTAACTGTTTCTAATTAAATGTAGAAATCCTTTTTATCCAATCTTGGAGAGAAGATTTGATCATAGTAATACACAACAATGATTCCATAATAGATGCTGAAGATCTGACTGTTTTGATTATTTATCCTAATATGGAAGACTATATGACCTGACAAACATCAACCAAATGCAATTGCTGGAGGCTATAAAGAAAATACTGCAAAATTATATTATTAAAATGCATCATGGTTGGCTGTATTATACAATTTATGCCTATTAGAGAACTAATTCATTATTTGTGCAATAAATAAAGCAAAACAATTACAGACAATATAAATGCTACTGCAGCAGCTTTTGTTCATCAACCTATAAGTCATATAAAAAACAAAAATTGCTGCATACAGAATATTTTTTGGAAGTGGGGGGGGGTCTTACATGCTTGCAGGCCACCTACATCTACTTTTTGATGTTCCTTTGTCTTCTCTGTTATCAAAATAACCCTTCGGACCACTCAGTACAGGACTGGCCTACTTGAATGGCTAATAATGCTGTTTTGTTGCATCATAGACCTCTAGAGTCAAAAGAGCCAGAACATGGACAAATGGTGCCCTTTGCAGAGTAATAAATCAGACCCCACCAGCCCTACCAATATCCCATTACTTGTCTGTCTCTCCTCACTTACCATAAACACTGTTTAAACCTGGCAATGTACATGCTATTTTCTTCTTTACTTTTATAATTATCACAGAGATTTAGATTTAATTTTAAAACTATTATTTCAAACTTCACAAAAAAGAACTGACAGCCAATTTCTAAACAGAACAAAACAAACAAACAAAAAAAAAAACACTCACATTGAATACAGACTTAGCATAAGTAGCAGTAAGCTTGTCTTCCCTTGAAATTGCATCTGGCAACCTATTAAACTACAAGAGACTTACTGGAATTCATACTCAAGTAGCATATAGTGAAGAACAATTTAATGTCTATGTGAAGGGTCCATGAATTCAAAAGACAAATGTATAATGTAATTGTTAACTTTATGGGACAGCCTACTGGACATGTCTCCTTTTTCAGGGGCAGCCCAGGAGTACTATTTGGTTAAGTAACTTGGCAGAGTCACAGAAGACAAAAGAAAGGGGATGGAATCAAATAATGTACTACAGGAAGCAGCTTTAACAGTTTATCTTAGTTAGCCTCACTAAGTGCTAGACAAGCCGTTGTAGGCCAAATACAATGCATTTCCAATCTGTGTGCCTGCAAAAATCAAGCCAAATTAAAAATGTGTTATTTAAAATAACATTAAACTCACAGGCTTCATGGTATATAATTTATTCTCAACTAAATAATAAAAGCACTGTCAACATAAAAGAAGCCAAGGATCACATTCAAAGGTCATGGTTGATATAATGATAGTACTGTTTACTACAATTAGTTTCCTACTCTGGTTCATAGGTACTATTTACTAGGCTTGCAGTTTAGGGGACCACTGTGTAGCCTAGCCCAAATTTCCAGTTGTCCCAAAGCACTGTCTGGTTAAGTGACTTGCTCAAGGTAAGGGCATAAATATGAGGCAAAATCAGAGATGCCCTGCAAAAGTGGAGACAAATAAAAGCAGACTACTCTAAATCACTAGGTATGACAGCTGGTGTACAGGATTAAGGCTCTTGTTTCCTGTAACTAAGGTACATGGTTTGAGACTGAGGCCCTGTGTAACTAGGGTATTATACACATACACACACTGTCATAGACAAACAAGAATGCCTGTAACTTGCATGGAAACAACTGTATTACAGCTCTCTTTGTGCTTTGCTTCTGCAGAAAAAAAACATTCCTGGTTTGTCTCTCTCTCTCTGTCACACACACACACACACACACACACACACACACACACACACACACACACACACACACACACACACACACACACACACCTCTGCAGCTCTCCTGTTAAAAAAAGCATTTCTGGTTTTACAGGAGAAAAAAGGATGCCTGTAACTCATAACTGAAAACAGAATTGCATTCCATCTCTCCCTGTAAATTGCTTCTGCAATGTTTATTAAAAAGAAGTCCCTGGTTTGTCACAAAAATAGAATACTTGCCTTTGCAGCTTTCAAAACCGTTATGTTCTCTTATGGTTTGTCAAACAAAAATAAATAAATAAATAATCTCCTGTAACCCATACCTGGGCATTCTTAAAAAGTGTTGCCAGAGGCAGCAATCTAATCTTGCTAACTCCTGATTACCCAGACATATTAAATCTCTCACCAGCTTTTAGGGGATGGAGCCCTGAATGTGACCCAGGTAATGGGGTTCTACTAATGAACATGATACATGAAAGGTCAACTGTCTGGATAGGAAAAAGCAGCATTTTTGACAGATCAAATATTTTGGTGAGAGGATGGATTTGCACACAGGTATCAGCAGTAATTCATAGATATCAATGCCGTTAGTCCAGAGGCAAGTGTGTATGTAATGCACACCAAAATTGGGTTGGACTGGGACAGTGGGTAAGGCAACTCAAAACAAGCCCTCTGCAGCTGTTAAGAAGGTGATGTATCAGGATGCCCTGATCTCCCCCCTTTGTACATGTCATCAGCTGCTTACAGTAAGGATTTCTCTGTTTGATACCCTAACTAGATGGGCAGACAGGTGTCAGAGAAGGTGGCTAGGAGTCTTAAGGAAAGACTTCAGGATTCAGCTGATGGTAGGGTAAATAATACCTTCCTGTGTTGCAGTCTGTAACACATCCCATTCCAGTACATTCAAATACAAATTCAAATACAACATTTTCAAGATGGAGGATAATAACTGCAGTTGATGTTTGGGCTTTATTCCGCCTAGATTTCAGCCCTTTCTTTCCTTCTCTTCTAGAATTATTTTCCCCTCTTTCTCTTTCAGTTCAAACAGTACATTCCATTCAAATGAACTTGCTGACAGTAAATCAGGGCAGGCAGAGTTCTGTATCCTAACTTGAGATCCTTTTATCTGCAAGTTTCATTGTTAGGTCATCGGTAGTAGCTCAAATTCCAGAAATATCTGATGACTTCACAGAATATTTGGAAGCAGCTAAGAAAATTTTAATGAGTAAAACATGTACATATAAGTGGAAAAGGATCTCCTTTGGTCATCAGATTCTAATATATCCCTTTTTAGCCATTGTTCAAGTACACTTTAACTGCAACTTCTTAAGAATACAGTCCTGCATGTTAGAAGATGTCCAACTACTGAAAAATCTGGATAAGGACTAAATGTTACAGCAGGGCCATAGCTTGCTCATCTGTCACCTTATGCAGATCCACAAACTTCTGCCACCTCAACTAAAACTTGAGAACTTGAGGACAAAAACAGCCCAGTCTCAAAATAGAAGACACCCCCCCTCAAAAAAAAAAAAGAAAGAAAAAAAAGCAACTGTAGCAAGATGCTTGTCAAAACAGTAATGGATAGTTCACTACAATTACTAACATACACACTCACCTGACACTTAGCACTTCAGCCAAGCCCTAGTTATGGCTCTGGTTGGAATGCGCTATCACATAGCTATACTTCTTAGTTCACATTCCTAATAGTGACAGTGGCAGTCATGTAGTAACAGTGATAGTCCTATATCATTATCTTATCTAATACTAGTCTAATAATAATAATAATAATAGTTAATAGAATAAAAGTCTAATAATAATAATACTTATCTAATACCTCAGAACACAACACCTGCAACACATAGACCTCACAGTCAGAGTGTCAAACAGTCACAGCCCTTAAGGCCAAACACAATGCCAGACACACTAGTCATTGGTGACTCCATAGTCAGACACACTGACGTCCCGCTCACCAGACTGAGTAAGGAGAAGGTCACAGTAAGCTGCCTGTCGGGTGCTAGAATGCACTCAGGTCTCTCAACAGCAGGTACAAATACGACTCAGTCATTGTCCACGCTGGTGTAAACGACCTGAGACGTACCTCCTTGGACTACATGAAAAGAGACATTGAGGAGCTCTCTGATTATGTAGCCCAGGCAGGTATGACCCTGACCTTGAGCAGTATCCTACCTTCACCAAGAATGATGCCACAATACAGAGATAAGATGATCAGCTTTAACAATTGGCTTAAACTTTGGTGTCATTCAAAGGGGATCCAATGTCTGTCTGCCTGGGATGACATGCTGGACAAGCCATGCACCTGTCACCCTGGGATTCCGGATATTGGCAAAGGCTCTTGCCACCCCATAGTGCCTTTTTAGGCAAAGCTCAAATTCTAAACCTACCACCCTAGAACACAAAAAGGAAAAAACTAAGGGTAATGCTGCTCAATGCCAGAAGTCTAAATCTCAAAATGCGGCCCTTCTCAGTATGGAGAACATCGATGTCTGTGCAGTGACAGAAACCTGGTTCAAGGCTCCTGAGAGCACCCCAGCACTATCAGGTTTTACCTCTTATCATGCCCCAAAATCCGGACAATACCAAGAAAGGAGGTATCCATATTCATCAAAGACACCCACACCTCAAGACTGGTGAGACCATCCAGGTGCAATTAACCATAGGCAAGACTGCTCTGCAAATTGTAGCATGTTACAGGCCACCCTCACAAACTCAGGAACCTCACATGGCCTTCCTGAAAACACTAGAGGGATAAATGTATCACCAAACACCATCATATTAGGTGACTTCAATTACCCTAATATAGACTGGGAACACTACTCAAGCCCAAACACCCTAGCCCAAAAGTTCCTGGAATTCATAAACTCAAATGCCATGGAACAACTAGTCACCATCCCCACAAGAGGAGAAAACATACTTGATCTCATCATCACGAACATGGGAGCACAATGTTCAACACCGGAAGTATACCCCTCACTGGTGAGATCAGATCACAAACTAATCTCGCTGGAGGTCCTCATCCCACCCCACCTGAAATAAAAAGACCACAGTAAAGAACTTCAGCTGACTTCACACTTCTAAAGACTAGTGTGGTCTCCTTTAAGGCCCCAAACAGTACTCAAGCCACTGAATCACTTACAAATGCCTTCTACCAGCACCTGCAGGACTGCATGGATAAGGCAATCCCAAGCAAAACAAAGACTCTTTGTACCAAAGCAGTCTGGTGGACCCCAGCCATAAACAAACTCTACAACAAAGGAGGAAGCTACTACAAGATAGAGCAAAATCCTTAAAAGGTAAGACACCCTTGATCACTATAAGTAAAAACTAAGAGCTCTCATAAAATCATCCAAAGCAAATTTTGAGAGAAAAATAGCTAAAGACTCAAAAGACAATCATAAGGCCTTCTTTAGCTATGTTAGAAACCTGGGAGGAACCTCCCAGATATGCTCAGAACTAGTTCAAAATGATGTGAAGATTACTGATCCTACAGACATTGCCAACATACTGGCTGACAGGTTCAGTGCAAACTTCTGAGAACTGCTCTCTCCAAAGCAAAAACACAGCATCCATGGGACCTGATGGTGTCCCCGGCTGTGTGCTCACTCAATGAGGAATTAAACCCACAGCTAGGACAGCTGTTTAATCATAGTCTTACCTCTGGATCACGCACCCAGGGAGGGCACTGCAACTGTGGTCCCACTTCACAAAGGCGGTGCCTCCACCCCATTAGCTTGACAAGCCTTATCTGCAAAGCCATGGAGAGGATCATAATGGACCTCATAAATAAAGACATAGGGAATTTGCAGACTTTGGATCCATCCCAGTTTGGCTTTGTCAAAGGCAGATCATGCCTTCTAAACTTGGTTGACTTTTTCAAACAGTCACCAAAGCCATTGATGAGGGAAAGGCAGTCCATACAGCCTACCTCGATCTGGCGGTATCATTGAAAAACTCATCAGCTTAAATGTTAACCCGTACATCACAAGATGGGTTGCAAACTGGCTGAGTGACAGAACCCACAGGGTCAGAGTTGCTGGCGCCATGTCAGACTCAAAGCCTGTCACAAGTGGTGTACCACAGGGCTCAGTCCTGGGCCCACTCTTGTTTGGCATCTACGTACAAGCAAACACAGGAGGGTTATGGCTGACAAAGTTTGCAGATGACTGCAAACTAAACACATCTGACACAGATATCCTTCAGAAGGGTCTCACAGAAACGGATAACTGGTGCCAGAGCCATGGCCTAAAGTTAAATGCCAAAAATGCATAGTCATAAAAACAAGGTTACCCCTAGCTACCAAATAGGTGGCAATCCACTGAGCATAGAAGAAGTTATCAGGGACCTGGGGACCCAGGTTGATAGTAGTCTGTCATTCGACACCCATGTAGCTAAAGTAGTTAGGAAGACCTTCTACATTGCCCACCTTATCATGAAGGGATTCTCATCTAGATCAAGGGAGGTCATAGTCTCCCTATACTCATCACTCATCAGACCAATGATTGAGTACAATGCCCCATTCGAATGTATCTGACCCGACACTTGCAGCAGCTGGAGAGGCCACAAAAGTTCCTCACCAAAAGGATAAAGGGTCTCAAACATCTGTCCTATGCTGCCCGACTGAAAGAACTCCAGCTCTATTCGTAAACTCACCGCTTGCTCAGAGGTGACCTTCTGCCTACAAATAGGCCATGTCAAACCCAGATTTGATGAATATGCTTCACCTCAAAAATCTAGATCCGGATAGATTCATCACCCAAAGACTTTGTTCAAGAGAAATCTTGACCAATGGATGGGAGATTGCAGATATACCCCAGGGATTACCTCAGTGTCACTGCTCAACAGAGGCACAGCAAAATAATGGGTATAGTTGGCAGATAGCCTAGTATGAACCTATGAACCTATGAACCTATGAACCTAAGAATACTATATTAGTTTCCAGTACTAACAACAGCATCCCTGTAACAGTTCCATTGTACTGAAAGTGATATGCCTGCATCATTTCCCATAACAGATGACAGTACCCCTTTGTCATTTTAATAGCAGTAAGAGTAACAGCAGGATTTCAACTCTATTATTCACAGTGTAACCCTGGTACTAGGTCCCATGACAAATAGGGATTCACTTGTTGCAGTTCCCTAGGGTAGCAATACATTTTGTATCAGTTCCTAGTATTCCTAGTGACTCCATTTAATTTCCAGTAGTGACACAGACAGCCATATATCACTTCCAATGGACTTACATAAACAGCAGTATAACATATTTTCACTATGCACAGTGCTACCCCCAGTCTCTGTTCTCCAGTACAAATAGTGCCAGACCAGTATCATATCCCAGTACTGACACCCCTGTATCAGCTCTCCGGTGCACAAAGTGCAGGTGCAGTATAGTTTCCCATTACTAACACCCCTATATCAGTTTTCCAGTACAAGCAATGCCAGAACAGTATCAGTTCACATTACTGACACCCCTATTTAGGTTCCCCAGTACAAACAGTGCCTTCCCAGTATCAAGTCTCAGTACTGACATCCCTGTATCAGTTCTCCAGCACAGAAACAAAGAGACTAGTATCATCTTCCAATACTGACACGCCTGCATTAGTTCTGTAGTACAAACAGTGTCAGACCAGTATCAATTCCCAGTGCTGACACCTGTATATCATTTTCCCAGTTGAAACAGTGCCAGTTCAGTATAAAAGCCATGTACAAAAACTACCACCTCATAAATATTACCTGTACTTATAGTACTACTCCTGTATCATTTCCCAGTATGGATAGGGATGGTCCTGTATCAGTTATCTACTATAGCAGGCAGTGATACCCTGGTGTTACTTAACCTATTGCATACAGTGAAAGCCTGTATCAATTCTTCAGCTTTGCCTGGGAAACCATGGGTCAGTTCCCACATAATGACAGTTAATATTCTGTTTATGCTCCCTAGTAGTCAATGAAACAGTGTGTAGGATTTCATTGATATACTGCCAATAACACTCCAGTGTCATTTCCCCATGTATTGATTAATGACATTCCTATATTATTTCCACAAATACAGACTGTGGCGCCTCTGTATCAGTCCACTCAAACTGACAATAACTCCCCTGTATTAGTTTTTCAGTGCTAACAGTGACAGCCTGCTTTAGTTTAATTTCTAGGGAAGTTAACATGATTGTACTAGTTACAATAACTCCCCTATATCAGTTTTTCAATGCTAACAGTGACAACCTGCTTTAGTTTAATTTCTAGGGAAGTTAACATGATTGTACTAGTTACAATGACTCCCCTATATTAGTTTTTCAGTGCTAACAGTGACAACCTGCTTTAGTTTAATTTCTAGGGAAGTTAACATGTTTGTACTAGTTACAATAACTCCCCTATATTAGTTTTTCAGTGCTAACAGTGACAACCTGCTTTAGTTTAATTTCTAGGGAAGTTAACATGTTTGTACTAGTTACAATAACTCCCCTATATTAGTTTTTCAGTGCTAACAGTGACAACCTACTTTAGTTTAATTTCTAGGGAAGTTAACATGATTGTACTAGTTAAAAACGCTCACACTGACACACCAGTATAATTTCAAAATAACAGCAGTGACATTCCTCTATCAGTGTCTTATACCAACATATAACATCCTGTTACATTCCCATAATGACAGTGACACCCCTGTTTCAATTCCCTGGATCTGACAGTGACATCCCCATATGTATCCAGTACTGATATGACAACCCATACCTCTCAACTGTCCAGATTTTCACAGAATGCCCCCAACTTTGCCTCATATCTTTGGTCTGTAACTCATAACATTTTTGGCTTTTTGGCAAATCGTTGAGGACTGAAGTCACTAAATAGACGGCCATTTGAGTTTCAGACTTGTTTCATTTTCTCAGTATTGATCTTCTTCATTCTTCTTTGCCTGTGTAGCACCTCCTATTAATTCCCCAAACAGACCATGACACCCCAGTCAGTCCTTCAGTACTGACAGTTTCACTGATTTGAGTTCCCCGGTACCAACAGTAACACCACTGAATCAGTTATCATGATCACTTCTCATTATGATCAAAATTGTACCAGAATTAGTTTGTTTATTTCACTTTGGTTACCATACAGGTTGGCTGATCCAGACACCATTTTAACCACAGCTTGGGCCAAGAAAGCAATGGGAATGTGGCAACTGTCTAACGGCAATTTTCAGCAAACTGTACATTTGTTCTTTTCCTCAGTGTGATGTGCCCATGGAGTTAGCGTACACACACACACACACACACACACATATATATATATATATATATATATATATATATATATATATATATATATAGGGTCTATATCATAACATCAAAGTTCTCTAACATCGAATGTTATTATATTGAACCCTAAACACTGAAGTGTGAAAACATCGAACAGTCAGAATAGCAAATTTTTTCCCAGGAAAAAATTTGCTATTCCGAGAAACATACACACAGCACAAACACACACAAAAAACAGCCATCCACACACATACACTTAAAATCCTACACCTAAACTAAACTTTACATACAGTACTAGCTATCCATTTACCTTAACCCAACCCTAACCGTAAGATCCATCACTATCGCACACTCACCTCACCCGTGCCCTAACCCTAACTCACCTAACCCGCCCCCTCACCCTAACCTATGCACAATCGCACACTTACCTGACCCTCGCCCTAACCCTAACTCACCTAACCTGCCCCCTAAACCTAACCTACACACAATCGCATACTTACTTGAACCCACACCCTAACACTAACGTCCACACAACCGCATACTTACCTGACCTGCTCCCTAACCCTAACTCACCTAACCTGCCCCCTAACCCTAACCTACACACAATTGCACACTTACCTGAACCCGACTCATAATGCTCCAACATATCGAATGCCGAAAACAGCGAAGCCACAGCAATGGCCCACCAAATTCTTTCCCTGGGAAAGAATTCGATGTCCTGGACCTTCGCTGTTTTCAGCGTTCGACATTACGGGTTCGATATTATAACATTCAGTGTTAGAGAACTTCAATGTTATAATATAGACCCATATATATATATATATATATATATATATAGAGAGAGAGAGAGAGAGAGAGAGAGATTTAAGTCAAAGTGTTCACCCCAAATGAAGAAAATACTTTATTTTCAGGTTTTGTCACCTGCAGAAAATACTTTTTCAGTTTGCTGAAAGTGCTTTTCAGTTTAGCCATTTCATAGTATCAGCACTCACAGGAATAACATTTGAGTCAACATGAAGCTGAAAGCAATAACAGTATTTTAACATAAAGCAATGCTGACATTAGTTGGAGCACACTATAAACACTATAGACAGCACATAATAGAAAACCAGCAAATTAACATGAAGCATGCATATTAAGCAAACATAGTACAAAATAGCCTTAAAACACGTATTAAAATCTTAAGTAAGGAATGAAGCATATACATAGTTCCAACAAATTACAGTGCTGAAATGTACAACATGTATAATGCTACCAGTAACTGGACTAATAAGAATTGGTTAGTTCATCCATAGTCAAAACAAATACATTATATTCTTTCTCAAGTGTTGCAGGAGTCTAATTCTGAACACTGGATACTGTAATTTTTCCGAAGTTATTCAATATCAGGTTCCAAGCTGCTGGTGCTAACTTAGAAAATGCTTTCTTATTTAACAACTTATTAAAAGATAGTGTAAATATAGAAGAGGTTTCAATAATGAAACGATGGAAAAGCCGAGCATAACTGGGGTGCCAGTACAAGGGGAAAACAGTGACTACAGTATAATGACTGTAGGATAAGATGGGCAGGAGAAGAGTGGTTCAAATAGTAACAGGGAGCCACTTATTGCACTATAGTTGTTTCACAGTGATACTGTCAGTGGCTCAGGCAGTAACAGGAAGCCACTTATTGCACTATAGTTGTTACACAGTGATGCTGTCTGTGGCTCAGATAGTAACAGGAAGCCACATATTGCACTATAGTTGTTACACAGTGATGCTATCTGTGGCTCAGGTAGTAACAAGAAACCACTTTATTGCACTATAGTTGTTGCAGGTGATGCTGTCTGTGGCTCAGGCAGTAACAGGAAGCCACTTATTGCACTATAGTTGTTACACAGTGATGCTGTCTGTGGCTCAGGTAGTAACAGGAAGCCACATATTGCACTATAATTGTTACACAGTGATGCTATCTGTGGCTCAGGTAGTAACAAGAAACCACTTTATTGCACTATTGTTGTTACACAGTGATGCTGTCTGTGGCTTAGGTAGTAACAGGGATCCATTTATTGCACTATAGTTGTTGCACAGTGATGCTGTCTGCATCTCATGTAGTAACAGGAAGCCACATATTGTACTATAGTTGTTACACAGTGATGCTATCTGTGGCTCAGGTAGTAACAGGAAACAACTTTATTGCACTATAGTTGTTACACAGTGATGCTATCTGTGGTTTAGGTAGTAACAGGGATCCATTTATTGCACTATAGTTGTTGCACAGTGATGCTGTCTGTGGCTCGGGTAGTAGCAGGGACCCACTTATTGCGCTACATTTGTTACACAGTGATGCTGTCTGTGGTTCAGGTAGTAACAGGAAGCCACTTATTGCACTATAGTTGTTACAAGTGGTGCTGTCTGTGGCTTAGTAACAGGAAACCACTTTATTGCACTATAGTTGTTAAGGGTATATTAGTGTCTAGTCTTTCACTGACATGGTATGAGTAGGGCTTGAGGAAAGTCTTTTGTGAGTGTGCAAAAAAAGCATCACAATACACTTACGACTGTTAATCAGGCTCTTTGGTGAGTGTGCAAAAATAGCATCACAATACACTTATGACTTTTATTCAGGCACTGCCTTTCAGCCAGTTTCAGATGTAGATAAGCTCATGCTGAAGTTTGGCTTGACACTCTGTAGGAGGGTGGTCAAAGTTAAGGCTAATGTAAGTAATGTAGAGTGGGCAGTTGTTGGTGGGGTCAGATGGTATTCTATTTCTGAATACTGAAAACAAAAGGGGTTCAGTTCCCAGTGCTAACAGATAAAGTGGTTATAAAAACATTTTATATAGCCCACCTAATCATGAAGGGATTCACATCTAGATCAGGGGAGGTCATCGTGCCTCTTTACTCATCCCTCATCAGGCCCATAATTGAGTACAATGCCCCTTTTGGGATGTACCTTACCAGACACCTGCAGCAACTGGAAAGACCACAAAAGTACCTCACCAACAGGATCAAAGGGCTCAAACAGATGCCATATGCTGCCCGGTTAAAGAAACTCCAGCTCTACTCAGTGGCATACCGCCTGTTCAGAGGCGATCTGTGCCTGACGTATAAAGCCATGTCCAACCCGGAATTAATGGACATGCTGCACCTCAGAAAATCCAAATCCCATTGAGCTACGCGTTCGAGAGACTTGAACCTCAGCACTGAAATAAATAGGACATGCTGGAGGGACAGATTCATAACCCAGAGGCTCCCTTCACTCTGGAATAAAATCCCAGTCCAGGTTAGGCAGAGTCCCTCATTGACTCTCTTCAAGAGGAATCTTGATGAGTGGATGGGAGATCGTAGGTTTACCCTGGGTATCACTTCTGTGTCACTGTTAGACAGAGGCACAGTATACTAACCTCGAAAAAGGGCATAGCAAAATAAATTTAAAATGGGTGGCGAAAGCCAAACACATTCTGGCTAGGCTTATAAATGCCCTAGGGCAGATAGCCCAGTATGAACCTATGAACCTATATGTACATTTAGGCTCCCTGCGTTATTTCCCATTACTAATATTAAAACATTTATATCAAATCCCAATACTGACAAAGGTATCTCTTGTTCATTTTTCATAACTGGCAGAGAGCAGGAGGATCATTTCCCAATGTTAATGGTGATACCACTTATATTCAAGTATTAAGCATAACATACATGTATCAGCTGTATTACTTAAACTGACAATTCATATAATTTCCTAGTACCACTGATGATATCCCAGGATCAGTTTCTGCAACTAAAATTACTAACAAAATCATTCTCCATTTCTGGCAGTAATAACCTTGGAGTGGTTCCCAATATGAACAATGACATCTTTGTATACTTTCTCAGTGCTTTCAGCATCAACCCAAAATTAATCTTCATTACAGAACTCAGTACCCCCCCCCCATCATTCTCTCTACTGAAATTGACAACAGTGACTGATTTCCTAGTACTGACACTAATAGATTCATAGATTAGTACTAGGCTAAATGCCCTTACAGGCCATTTTAAGCCTAGTCAGTTATCCCATGTAAGAATCAAACCCTGCACCTTGCGTCTGTAAGGTAAACACTTACCCATTATGCCAACCTCCCACCTCTGTTATATTCTGGTACTGGCAGTAACAGTTCTGCACCATTTCCCAGCACCGACAGTGATAGTCACACATCATCACCGTTATCGACTCAAAGATCTACTTTTCTCACTACTGACTGTACACATACATGAGACCTCAATAACGACCCATGCACCCTCTCCCATATCAGAAGGCTGATACTGACATCCCTATATCACTTCCCATTACTGACACTGACACTGTCTATCATATCCCAGTACTGACAGTGGCACCCCTGTATCCAGTTCCTAGACCTGACACTGGCCCACTCTGTCATACCCCAGTACTTATATGACACCCCTGTATGACTTCCCATTACTGACACTGGCACCCTCTGTCATATCCCAGTACTGACAGTGGCACTCCTGTATCAGTTCCTAGACCTGACACTGGCACCCTGTCATACCCCAGTACTGACAGTGGCTCCCTTGAATCAGTTCTCATTAGTAACACAGACATCCTCATCATATCATATCCCTGTACTGAAAGGTTTATCAGTTTCCAGTATTCATCATGGCATCCTCTGTCCTAACCCAGTGCAAACAGTGAGATCTTTGTGCTGGTTCACAGCACTGCCATTGGTACCTCTGTGTCATTTCTTAACATTGACAGTAACACGTCTGTATTACTTCCTCTGTGCTGTGGCTAAAGGTGACATCCTGTATCAGGCACTCTATACTTGTTGCAATGGCACCCTGTTGTCAATTACCAGGCATATCTACGGTTCAGTCTGTAACATGCAAAGTAAAGTTGTGCTAGAGCCCCCCAAACTGACTGAACATCTTGCTTGCTTGCTGCTGTATGAAAGCATGTTTACTTCCTTCTCTGCAGGTAGGTATTCATGTTTTAAATACCTGTTAATGCCAACATAGAGCTACAGCATCTCTCATGAATACAGTGAAAATCAAAATGTGTTTTTTTTTCTAGAGACACTCATCTTCTGGTCATGCAAAGTCCATAAGTAGGGTAACAGAAACAAGGAACAACCTTCTGGATTTAACTTTCACAGGTAAAGATATTGTGTGGCATACACAGATGCATTTTGTATCAACATCCAGGTAACTTATGTGCTCAGAAATTGTGAGAGGTGCTGGCAAAAGCTGATATACTTCTGATTTGTCATGCCTGATTGCCTTGATATAAAATAGATCAATGTTACTGAATTCTGTGAGTAATGGCAGATAGGGGTGTTGGTTGAACTTCCAACTTATGCAGATTTGCTGTTTTATGGATCCTCTGACAGATCTACATTTACAGTTACCTGAAGATGCAGTTTTGTGGTACTTGGTGATACGGTGATAGTATATGTAGCGCCTGGCGACACCTTTCAGTATCACCTAAATTTTCATTGTGGCTCAAGTGTTGATGTTACCAGGATCTGTTAACTGGCATTTATTGAATAGGGTTTTGATTCTCTGAATGAGACATTCATGATTATTTGGATATCATGAGCAACATTTAAGTTATTATGAAAGACTAAAATATCTGAACTTGTACAGTGTCTTATATAGACATTTAAGAGGGGACCTTATTCAGGTATGTAGGCCATTTAGAGATCACTACCTCTGAGAATGTTTGGGATTATCAAAATGCTAGGAGATGATCATCAGACAGCATATGCAGAAGATTCTATAGGAATGAGAAGTGTACTAACTGGTTCTCCAAGAGACCAGCCGATTCATAGAATAAACTATCAAATTACATTAAAGCAAGTACTAGTTTAGATATTTTTAAGAACAGCCTGGACACTTATTATGGGAACAACTGTTTTGGTATATTGACAGGCTAGAAGGCCATTAATGCCCGTGCCTGAAATATTTGTGTGTGTGTGTGTGTGTGTGTGTGTGTGTGTTTGTGTGCGCGTGTGTCTTTGTGTGTGTGTGTGTGTGTGTGTGTGTGTGTGTGTGTGTGTGTGTGTGTTTGTGTGTGTTTGTGTGTGCGTGTGCCTTTGTGTGTGTGTGTGTGTGTTTGTGTGCGCGTGTGTCTTTGTGTGTGTGTGTGTGTGTGTGTGTGTGTTTGTGTGTGTGTGTGTGTGTGTGTGTGTGTGTGTGTGTGTGTGTGTGCGTGTGTCTTTGTGTGTGTGTGTGTGTGTGTGTGTGTTTGTGTGTGTTTGTGTGTGTGTGCCTTTGTGTGTGTGTGTGTGTGTGTGTGTGTGTGTGTGTGTGTGTTTGTGTGTGTGTCTTTGTGTGTGTGTGTGTGTGTGTGTGTGTGTGTTTGTGTGTGTGTGTGTGTGTGTGTGTGTGTGTGTGTGTGTGTGTGTGTGTGTGTGTGTGTGTGTGTGTGTGTGTGTGTGTGTGTGTGTGTGTGTGTGTGTGTGTGTGTGTGTGTGTGTGTGTGTGTGTATAGACACAAGGCACAGCTTTGGTTAATGCTGATGCTACTATCTATCCCAGTAAAGTGACGCTCCTTTTTCACTCTCATTTTATATATTTATTACCCACCCATATACAAACACCTACAAAAGCTGAATGGAAGATAACATTAGCATAAACATCCCTTTGAGACTGTGCTGCAATTTCTTTGTTTTACTTTCTGAGCCCTAACCATTAATATCTGGTCACAGACAGCAACTCCCTTTATGATTTTAGGAATATTGAGACTAATTTATCATAATTTAAAAGCATCAAGCAGCATCAGAGAGAGGCCAAGCAGTTTGACTCCCATTCATTCCTGAGAAGTCATGGGAAATAACCAAGATGGTCAAAATGTTATAGTGAATTTAATATGGAGACATCATCTTTTCCTCTTCTCTGTGTTGTGTCCCTTATATGAAAGGAAATGTCTGTACAGAATGCATGTTAGTTTAAATTTACACTGCAGAGCAATAGTTCAAAGAAAAAGTGCAATGTTTTCCATAATGTTCTCTGCTCTTGTCTTTATTTACTGAGCTGCATTCCTGACTAAAGAGTTTGTTCCACTTTGAATGTCTCTGTCCTTCATTTCAGCAGTTTGAGTTTATTTATTTTTATTTGTCTAGGAAGGTGGAATGATCCCCAAAAGGCCTCTTTTAGCTATGGTCTGGGGCTTAAGCTAACACAAAGCCCAACAACCAAAAATTTTCACTGAAAATTTTGTGATTGTGTAATACCTTGTGATCAGTACATCTAGCTCTGACCTCCGATACTGCAGGAGTTCTGCCACAAGGAAAAAGTTTTCAAAAGATCTGCCACTCCTGAAAGTTTTCACTGGGAATTTTGTTATTGTGCAATATATGGTCACTACATCCAACTGTGACCCCAATACTGCAGGATCTCTGCCATAAGGCCCAACTCCCTAAAGATTTCACTGAGAATTTTGTCATTGTGCAATGTAAGTTTGACAGGAAGAGCCCTGCTCTGTATTAACTGTAACACAGTCAAATACATGCCTGCCCTGTGCTAGAAAGTGGATGTGACATTCCCATCAAAGGAATAGTCCTTGTACTCTGAGGACCACTTAGTAAGGTGGCCATTGTCTTTTCTCGACCAATAGATTGCATTGTATATGCCAGTTACTTAGTCTCACTAGCTTCCTGATTTCTGCACTCAGTAAATGAAAGACAACCTGTTCTACTTTGTGCCTCTTTGTGTTTTGCTTTGGACTGACTTTAAACTGATTGCTCTCAGTAATAAGTTTATCTGCAAATCCTTCTCTTATGAAAAAACAAAATTTAAAATCCTCTTTATAATAATACAACCATTGAAGTCACTTTTCATACCAAATTGTTCGGGATGACAGTGGATTATAATCTCAAATTTGAGCTGCATGTATGCAATTGCATAAAAAAAATCACCAAAATTAGGGAAGCTTTACTGAGCCAAAAACTTTCTCACTAATGCAAGTAAAACTCCACTTGCTATTATGTACCTCCTCCCCTCACTGCTTCATGGCACTCCCATCCTTATTAACCTGCATGCATCACAAAAATCAAAACTTGAGAATACTATAATAAAGTGGCTACATTTTCAGTAACCACGCCTTTCAAAATCAACCACTACATAGCCTAAATTGCTTAGAACTATTCTATCAGCTAACAAACACAACTTCTTATCCCCTACAAAATTATCCAGCATCTATCTGCTCGTCTGTCAATAAATACCATTCTACACAACTTTGCTCCCAATTAGGCATTACGATCCAATGACTAAAAACTCCTCTCTGTCCACAACTTTTTCTAATCTGCTGGGCATGATCTGTACACAAGCCACATTGCTAAGGCCTGGAACTCCTTACCTGTATCTGTTAGGTCAATGCCCTCCCTTCAGTCCTTTGAAACCATTCTGAAAGATTTTCTAGCCAAAATCTGGCTCAGTTCTTGATCAACCACATGATAAACTATATCTCTAAATATGAACAAGTACATATTCATATCTTACACCGCCTTAGTCTCACCCTTCACTCACGTCCTTAGTTCAATCAATTTCTTTCCCCTGACTCTCTTTCTAAGAATGTCATAACTCTTCATAGGTAAGTACTAGGCTAGGTGCCCTTGTAGGCCATTTTAAGCCTAGCCACTTTCCCTTTTTGTGCTCAAAATAACCTATTGTATTTGTTTATAGACTGGCTTTACCCGTCCCATGGTTGATAATTATATATTATGCCTAATGAGAATAACTGGAATCATACCATAGATAATTAGAGGGGACCCATGTATGGGATAAAGCATTTAGGAGCTGCATCTGTCCATTAGTAGTGCAGGGGGCAGTTGTGGAGTACATTTTCTATTTCAAATCCATAGATCTAAGTTGTGCTTGAAAATGGACAGGGATGAACCTTGTTTTATGTGGAAGGGGAGTCTATTCCACAGCAGCAGTATTCTCTGCAAAATATACC
Organism: Protopterus annectens; assembly: GCF_019279795.1. Lineage (NCBI taxonomy): Eukaryota > Metazoa > Chordata > Ceratodontiformes > Protopteridae > Protopterus > Protopterus annectens. The sequence continues at coordinate 786,584,466 of NC_056747.1, forward strand.
TCTCCCTCCAAATTATTATGTTGATGTTGCAGAAGAGGTTTTGATTCCTAGACCAAGTATTACTGATGCCATTTGACTTCCTGATGTGCAGTAAATTCATCAGTAATGGCTCGGAGAATGTCTTGTATGCCAGACACAGATCACCGCTTAGCTTAGCAATCTGCACGATACATAATATAGTGATAGGGCTTTGAGTTGGTCCATGTAGGAGTAGTTACTGAATCCCAAATGAATCCATAGTCCTGGAGGAAGGTTTATTTCAAATAAATATGCTCTGTCAAAATCTTGGTATGAAACTAAATGCCAAAAAAATGCATTATTGCATCCTTTGGGAAGTTATCTACCCCATATTGACAATACACCCCTATGACATGACACAGTTGTTTGGGATTTGGGAACTTATGTGGACAATGACCTAACTTTTGATGAACTTGTGTCTATTATTGTAAGAAAGTCCTTCTATATTGCACAGCTTATAAACAAAGGGATTGTGTCTAAATCTAGGGATGTCATTGTACTCAGCCATGTTGTTTAGGCCTTGTATCCTTTTAGTATGGTATCTTTGTGGGCATTCCAGTTTGTTGTACATGTCTGGAGAGATACATGCCAAAGAGGGCATTATATTCAAAGATTGGCTAATGAGGGCTGAGTAAAGGGGGTAATTTCCCCTATTGTGATTATCTTCAACCTATCTATGAGCCAGTTAGCAATCCAGTAGGTGATATACGGATTTATTGCCACTTTATTTAGCTTTTCTAATCTGCATGAGTGGTGAACTGTGTCAAAAGCTTTGGCAAGGTCAAGGTATGTGGTATGTAGTGTTTTGCCTTCATCTATTTCTTTTGTGACCTTTTCAAAAAATCCACCATTTTTTTTTATCACATTGCAATTCCTTTTTGTATCATACCAACTTACCTGTAACTTCTCTAGAAACTGGCTAAAATTTATCTAAATATTAAATCATTGATATATAAGTTGTAGCTATTCTTATCCAAGGTTTTGACATTATTTCTAATTTGGTGTACTTATTTAAACTGTAGATATTTTTGTATTATTTTTGTAGATTTTTGTAATACTTTGGAGTTTTTCTCCTCGGGCCTCCACTAAAAATTGACATGTACCCAGTCAGACTTTCCCAGTAATCTAATATCAATAAGTACATAAATAATTACTGTTAGTTTGGAGTATGAGTATTTTACTGAGTAGTGAATCAGGCACCCTAATTCTAGAGTACAACATATTTCATATCACACAGACTAGACCATCAGGTGTTCCAGTTTATTTTTTTTTTTTGTAATAGCATTTCTCAGTTACTTCATTGGGTTACATTAGTTGCCTAAGTTTCTACAGAATTACAGAACAGAGCTTTAGGTAGTTTGCTTAGGTTTTTTATAAACTAAGTTTTTGTTCAGTGGCTTTGTACTCCAATTCTGAGGTAAATTTTATTTCTGTCGTTTCTGTTCAATTTTTGATGTAGCTTAATAGAGTAATGAAGTTTATGAAATGATTTGTTTTGTAATACATTACAAAAACACGTTTTAGTTGGTTTATTTTTAGTAAATTTTGATAGAATCAGGACTGTTTTGCTGTTAATCCAATTTACTATTTAGTTACAGTTTCATTTTACTTTTTAGCTATTTATCTTAATTCTTTGTTTTAATAAGAAATTATTTCATTTCTAAGGGAATTATTTAATTGGTCAGTCTTGTTTTTTGATGAGTAGTATGTACGTCAGTTTTCTGTCTGCAGTGAGTAAATTTACTTTCTTACACTGTAGTGAGTAGACATTTTTTTAATTTTATATTCCAGGTTTAAAGTAAGTATAGTTTCTGATTTACAGGACTACTCAATGTGAACTACAGCATTTTTTTGTTGGTTTAAGTGTTTAAATTTTGTACTTGCTGTGTGTAGCTTTTAATTAGGTTTCCAGTGAGCAGCGTAAATGTACATGATTCTGAAAAATTGTAATAGCTTTGAAGATGTGCTAAGGGTATTGACACACCAAAGCAAAAGGGTTAAGAGAGATATACATAATTTTATTATGTATAAATATTACTTGTTTTACAAGAAATTTATTATGACTGGATATTCAAATTGGTCTCCATATTTACATACAGTTGTAGAATCTGTAGTTATCTCTGAAGAAGCCTATTCTTGTAATTACAGAAGGATGAATGTGGCAGTACATTCTGGTGTCTTGTATTTGTAATTTGATTTTGACATACATATGTAGCTATACCTATATCTATCTCTCTATATGTCTATATTTTATACACACACACACACACACACACACACACACACACACACACACACACACACACACACACACACACACACACACACACACACACACACACACACACACACACACACACACACACACACACACACACACACACACACACACACACACAATGTTTGCATATGTAAATATATATTATATACATACATGTACATGACACTAGTTAAAAAAAAAACTCAGAAGCAAAACATACTAGCCATCAAAAGATCAACCTCACTTCACGAAATGTATATTATCATAAGTGTGCATACAAAAACAAATGAAAGAAAGGTCATTGCCTTCTTTTTGTAAGGGGCACATCCTCCTTGTAGCTTCTGGTATATACCAACTCCAGGATTACACAACAGTGGGGAAAAAGGCAAATCCCTTAACCCCTCTGTTACTCATTCTGTTACTAACATGGTGAAAACAGCTGAGTCACAGTTCGACCAAAAGAAAAACCCAATACATAAATTACATATCATTTTACCCATACACACACACACACACACACACACACATATATATATATATATATATATATATATATGTATGTATATATATATATATATATATATATATATACATATATATATATGTGTGTATATATATATATATATATATATATATATATATATATATATACATTTATATATCTATATCTATATATACATTTATATATATATATATATATATATATATATATATATATATATATATATATATATATATAGAAAGAGGGAGAGAGAGAGAGAGTGTGTGTGTGTAGATCTTGAATGATGCTTTCTTCAACAGCTTTTCTGCCAGTTTTATTTAGTTGACAGGAAGGCTAATCAACATTGCTACGAGATCAACATGCCTTTTCCCTTGGAGTTGGTATATCTAAGTATCAGGGGGTATGAGGGTCCCACCTCCCACACGGGAGTTTAAGGGAGGCTATCCCCCTGCAAAAAACATTTGTTTTTTTTTTTTTTGCATGCCACAAGGTTATATCTTGGAGCATCGCCAGTGCACTGTCAATCTCGTTTAAAAGAAAATCCTAGCCAAGCTACTTTTCAGTGTGTCATACCTTAAACGTCCTATAATAGAGGCCCATGAGGTATATGCAAATGACCCCTTAAGGACATCAGGTGTTTCAGCTTTATGGCTTCTGAATGTCCATGACTTTTTACTTTTTCTTTCTAAATCTTTTTGGATACATTCAGGCCATTAAAGCCAAGCCACACTAGCTGTGGACATCTATGTTTCAGCCTTCTTATGACCTCGTAAGCACAGCATATGTGGACTCTTTGGCTACACTTTAGAAACACACAGTCATTACACCCAGCTGATGTCCATAACCATTAACGTGTTTGCAAAATGTCCCAATTAACATCCAAGCCAAAGAATAAAAAGGTCACACAGACAAACCAATTAGCCAAGGGCTATGGTCTCACAATCCACATTGCTCACTACCAAGTAAGTATATACATGTGATTGACCTTAAAAACTATAGCAAAGCACACTACTGTAATCACAAACATCTGCCAAACCCAAAATAAGCTTTACACTCCACAGTTACAGAACAGCTACTCTCACTATCTCCTCAGGGTTTTACCTACCTTAGTCTGAGCTAAGTTCCTTCTTCTTAAGTACAGCCTTAAAAAACATAGCTGACAATTGACCACCCCCCACCCCCACACACAAACACACACATGCACAAAAACACCCAGATTCACAGGGGGGCTTGTAATACCTCACCAGTGCCAGTATCTCTTTCTTATTTTTTCAGTACATGCTCCAACCAGCTAGACCAACCTGGCGCCAAGGCCTCAATTATTGAACATTTTTACAAAGACTCATTTGGTATATGTTAGATTATGGCTGTTTATTCCAAAATATTCTGTCTTCAGAAAGGTAGATGGCAACAATCTCACTAAAGTGTGAGGTTACACTGAAAAAGTAATAAATACAACTTTGTAGTTGTATAATAACAAAAATACTTCACAGAATTAAAAATCAGGCAATGGAACTGAAAGAAAAGAAACATTTATTTCACCTGACAGGGAATGATCAAATAATAAAAGATTGAAAACAACTGGCAACAGAATAATTTTAACTGCATCTAAATAATTGTATTCCTAACAATTTCTGGAGTAAATGGTTGTCTTATATTCACTTAGTCTGCCTAAACTTTATTAGTTGCAGGTGACAAGGAGGCAGATTATCAAAGTCTGTGCTCACCAAATCTGGAAAAACAGACTATAACCTCTTCTCTCTACTGTCCCTGTAAAAATTGCCTTACTGTTTTCAGGAATGATTGGAATCTATTAAGTCCGTATTCTGAGATAAAGAGGAAAGTATAGTAGTCCTGGTTCATCATTCTCTAGGTCATTGGTTTCTTAAATCCAAACAACAGTCCAAACAAAGAGGAGAACAAAGCAGTCCTAGTTCAGCATCCTCTGCAGGTTAAAGTTTCAAACTAAAACATAATTTTCTTTCTTTTAAACCAAGTTGACTATAACACCAGAGTTGTATTCCAAAACAGAGGAACACAGCTTTTAATAGGAGGAGATGTGTGTGAGAAAACTGTTCCATTTTATTACACACAGTTGAATCATTTCTGAAAAGAACAGTTATAAGTTTTACACATCTCTTAAGCTATATAACTGTATTAAAGGAAGAGTTATAAATTTCACATATCTGGTGAAGTACAAAATAACCGAAAATATGGTTTTGTCTTTAGTTTATAAATGGCATTACAGATAAGTTGTACTGTTTAATAATAGGAAATATGTTCATTAAATGGAACATCATTTTTAGGGTGGATATTCACTCTAATGGTTTCTGCAGAACATGATAATGTGTTTTGCTACTGAAGATATAATGGCCTGATATATCTCATGTCCGACATATTCAGTTTCATGTGAGAGACCTTTATAAAACCAAATCACTGCTTACAGGATTGCAATTCTCCTGCTGTTACCTGACTCTATCGCTGTAAATGTTTTAAATGTACATTTAAACCAGCCCAATTTTCACATAGACTGTTTTTGGCTTTTACTTTGTATTCTAAATCCTATAGCTCAGATTATGTATCCAAATGAGCATTAGTCCACATTGTTTCTGTTACAAAAAACATTATGACTAAAACTGCATTTTACTGGGGCAGTAGTGAGGATGAATGTAACACTGGGGTGGTGCCCATTTAGATGATCTGTCACACCAGTGTCGCAGGAAGGGGAGTATTTCTGCCTGTCTCCTTATCTGTGCATCTACATCTTAAATTTCAGGAACTAGTTTCTACCCACTCGTATTCCTCTTACTGGTTATGTGCCTCACCCTGTGTATGTGCCATGCAGTTTTCATCTTCCTCACTGGTTCTAACTTAGCAACCTCTCATCAGGAAGGCAGCATATTACATGCAACATCCTGGCTGTGTAAATAACTGCTTTCTTACACTGACCCTGACCTACCATTTCTCATTATATTACTCATTATCAGTGGTAAGCTGATTGCCAGTCCACTACACCAGTTCAGTGACCAGTAACAGACTGCGCTGTGCCAGTCCAATCGGCTGACTTAGTGATCAGTACCAGACTGCCTTACTAAAAGACAGTAGCTACAAGCATGTAGTAGTGTAAAGTAGCCAATGTTAACAAATGTGTATACAACATGAAAATGTACAAAACAAGCAAAAATAAAGTTGCGTTCATGAAGCCACCATTCCATCACGGATATTATATAATGTGTTCATGGTTAGGTCTTGCCAAAAATGTGGTATTTCATCCTTTTACTTGTAAATCAGTAAGATAATAAAGTACGCTGGTGGTCGATACTTCGAATTTCAATATACATGTAGTATGCAAACAGCAATGAACGCTGCTAAGTTGTGATGAGCTGAACCATTTCATGCTGCAGTAAAACTTTTATAAAGCAGCACATACAATGTGGTTGTACCGTTTGTGTGTCATCATTGTGTGCAGCACATAAGAATTGTACTAGACAAAAATTAAATATCAACACTCCACTCCATTCTTGCAGTTATTCTTACTATGCTTATGTAGCTATCGGTATCTGTCTACCTATCTGTATTTGTCTACCTATCTGTATCTGTCTACCTATCTGTATCTGTCTACCTATCTGTATCTGTCTACCTATCTGTATCTATCTATTTATCTATCTATCTATCTATCTATCTATCTATCTATCTATCTATCTATCTATATATTGCTCTCTCTATCTACCTATCTGTATCTGTCTACCTATCTGTATCTGTCTACCTATCTGTATCTAACTACCTATCTGTATCTATCTACCTATCGATATCTGTCTACCTATCGGTATCTGTCTACCTATCTGTATCTATCTACCTATCGGTATCTGTCTACCTATCTGTATCTGTCTACCTATCTGTATCTATCTATTTATCTATCTATCTATCTATCTATCTATCTATCTATCTATCTATCTATATATTGCTCTATCTATCTACCTATCTGTATCTGTCTACCTATCTGTATCTGTCTACCTATCTGTATCTAACTACCTATCTGTATCTATCTACCTATCGGTATCTGTCTACCTATCGGTATCTGTCTACCTATCTGTATCTATCTACCTATCGGTATCTGTCTACCTATCTGTATCTGTCTACCTATCGGTATCTGTTTACCTATCTGTATCTGTCTACTTATCTGTATCTGTCTACCTATCTGTATCTGTCTACCTATCGGTATCTGTTTACCTATCTGTATCTATCTATTTATCTATCTATCTATCTATCTATTGCTCTATTGCTCTATCTATCTACCTATCTGTATCTGACTACCTATCTGTATCTGTCTACCAATCTGTATCTATCTACCTATCTGTATCTGTCTACCTATCGGTATCTGTCTACCTATCTGTATCTATCTACCTATCTGTATCTGTCTACCTATCTGTATCTGACTACCTATCTGTATCTATCTACCTATCGGTATCTGTCTACCTATCTGTATCTGTCTACCTATCGGTATCTGTCTACCTATCTGTATCTATCTACCTATCTGTATCTGTCTACCTATCTGTATCTGTCTACCAATCTGTATCTATCTACCTATCTGTATCTGTCTACCTATCTGTATCTATCTACCTATCTGTATCTGTCTACCTATCTGTATCTGTCTACCTATCAGTATCTGTCTACCTATCTGTATCTATCTACCTATCTGTATCTATCTACCTATCTGCATCTGTCTACCTATCTGTATCTATCTACCTATCTGTATCTGTCTACCTATCTGTATCTATCTACCTATCTGTATCTGTCTACCTATCTGTATCTGTCTACCTATCTGTATCTATCTATCTATCTATCTATCTATCTATCTATCTATCTATCTATCTATCTATCTATCTACCTATCTGTATCTGTCTACCTATCTGTATCTATCTACCTATCTGTATCTGTCTACCTATCTGTATCTATCTATCTATCTATCTATCTATCTATCTATCTATCTATCTATATATCCATCTATCTACCTATCTGTATCTGTCTGCCTATCTGTATCTATCTACATATCTGTATCTGTCTACCTATCTCTATCTATCTATCTATCTATCTATCTATCTATCTATCTATCTATCTATCTATCTACCTATCTGTATCTATCTATCTATCTATCTATCTATCTATCTATCTATCTATCTATCTGTCTATCTATCTATCTGTCTGTCTATCTATCTATCCATTTATCTATCCATCAATCTGAACCACATCCAAGGTAAAAAAAAAATCAAACGCATGAATACTGACAAGGATCATTATACAAAGAGTAGTCAAAATGAAAAGTACCGCATTTTAAACCACTGTAATCTGATTTATAGCAACAGTGTAAACCTAGTCATAATGTATGTAAATGTATAATGTCACTAAAAGACTGTGAGCCAACAGTTCTGAAGTAACAGCTCAAGTAACTTGAATGAACATAAAATCAACAGCTATATAATGTCGACTGAAATAACAGATCATCAGATTTACCAAAAAGAAATACATGGCAAACTATTAACTTAAAAAAAATAAATAATCTTACATCAAAAAACTTAATAGCCTAAAATCGACAACAACTGTATTGTGATAAGAAATGCAAAGAGAAAACTGGAAAATATAATCAGACAAGGGTGTGTAAACCTGAAATATGCAGTAAAAGAAGAAAACAGAGCAAAGTGCCATTTCTGTGAAGTATGTGCTCAGAGATGCTGGGTGGGGAAAGAGACAAAACTCATTAACAAAAAAACAATGAACCTTACTGAAACATGTACCAAAGAGAGAAGATTAATACAAAGAGCCGAATACAATGATGGGATCCAAGAGTACCTCAGGATGTTCATCGTTTATCTTTTTTTCTGTTTTCATAGATGTGGTGAAAGGAAGAAGTGAAGACCTAAAACCAGAGATGTTTCTTCGTAAAAGCCCTTCTCTGGAGTCAGTGGTGAAAACCCCCTCCATTGTTCTTGGCACACAGATTTCATCTTCAACTCTGCCTAACCCCAAACCATCAAGTAGGCTTAGGTGAGGAAAAACTAAATAACTATAATGACTGCAGGAATATTTTGTACTTTTCTGTTGTGACAATTTGTCTAAAGTCTAAAAAACAAGCTAAGCTGACCATGAGAAGTTATATACCAACTGGAATGCCATTGAGAAATGAAGAATGCTGGTTTGTTTTTGCCATGACAGAACCAACTTTTGGTGTATTTCTTAATAGCAAAGAGATCTGGTTAGAGAGGGGCATGCTTGTCTCTTCTAGTTCAATATGCATTTTTTTTTCCAGGACTCAGCACTGAAGCACACCTTATTGCTCTAATACCATTGCAGAGTTCTTGTTTATTAAGCAACATGTTTGTAACTCTAATGATGGCTTTGCAGGATAATCTCTGTGACGGTCAGAGAGTCACGTAAATATCCTATTTCTGCACTGCTCACAAATCCCAGTGGAATGCATCTGGCTGATTCCAGACTTTCTTTTAACATACATATTTTTCCATGGGTTATGAAATCAGAAAAAAAATTAAAAAGAACAGTTCTTTTTACATTTCGCTAAGACAGTTTTGATCTGCAGAGTGGAGGAGTAGTAACTCCCCATTTGTTCTTATTACTGTGTCTGCTTTTAGAGTTTGTTCATTACATGACAGCAGGCAAAGGTAAGTATGTGGTCCTGCTGTCCTGGAGCTGGGGCATTTTGTTTCAAAACTATCAGAAGGATCACTTCGAAAGAAATGAGTGGATGGAAATGTTTTATACAGATCATGCTTGTCTTGTGAACAAGTCTTTCATCCACTCTGTTCCCCTAATAGCTAGTAAAGCTCACCTGAGTGCTGTCACGGATATAAAACATAGTGGTACAGAGATGAAATTCCTCAGCTTTAGGTGTTAGGGTTTTATAAAAAGTGATAGCAGGATACCAAAAGGCAGACTTCAACAAGGTAGATAAAAGGAAAGGAAAGAAATTCATATAACCTTTGTAAAAAAAAAATATATATATTCAGTGACATACTGACATATTCCACTGCTGAGCTCTGGAATGAACACACACTTGTCAGTTGTGGTTGTGGTTGTCCTTAAGTAATGATACCTTTATGTCCTGTCTTGGTATAATAGCACAATGTTCTAATGCCACCAATGCATGCTATATATATATATATATATATATATGTAGAAAAGCTGTGTTGTATATTATCACCCAAAAATGATGTATAAAGCTGCCCGTTGTGTTGTAATTTTATTTTACCCCCCCTTTGTCATACATGAAAACAGGCACTGTTTTGACTTCTGTGCTTCCAGTTTTAACAAATGGTAAATACATTTGCCTGTTTAAATTGTATTGCAACTCCTTGTCTCTACCTCCATGTGTTTTTGGAATGGCAGGACCATTTTATATATTGTTACCATTTTATTGGCCTCTTTGTGGACACTTTACATCCATGTCTCTGCACATGAACTATCTATGAATTCAGTCAACAATTCCTACTAAATGTTTTTTCTTTTTTGGTAAATGAGTTAATGAATAAGTGCTGAATGATATTTTGAAACATTTTCATTCTGTCTTCACTGCAGCGTGGAGAGAAAGGACCCATTAGCTGCTCTTGCCAGGGAATATGGTGGCTCTAAGCGGAATGCCCTTCTCAAATGGTGCCAGAAGAAAACAGAAGGTTATCAGGTAAAGAGTGAATGGTTTATTAGAAATTCAAGTAATGTAAAATATAATTTACATTAATACAATGAAGTGTTAGAAACTTTCTGTTTTATTATGGCTACGTAGCTGAATGGTTAGAGTGACAGCCTCATGTGCAGTAGGTGCAGGATTCAAATACACAGACCGCTTATTTCTCCTATGATCCTATAACTGGATGGGAAACAGAAAACACACCCCTGGGATTCTACTTGTGTCCTTGCTGGCCAGGGGCTTTGGGTGCTGACTTTTCTAAACGTGGGAGAAACTCTTGGTTAGGCTTATAACGGCCTCAGGGCCAATAGCCTAGTAACCTCCTATGATCCTAACCTCCTATGACCCCATGACCAGTACTGAACAGTTGTTGCAATTCTGTTTTATTTATTAGTTTGTTTATTTCTGGCTATGCTTGTGGTTTACTGGACTATGTGCTCATGGTCTAGGTCTAATAGAAGTACATCCTGGCAATTTAATACATTTGAATCTGAATTTTATTAAAATGTTGGTATATCAATCAAAGAATGCTTAAGGCATGTGTTAGGGTTGGTATAATGGTTAAGGTGTTTACCTTACAGACAGAATATCCTGGGTATGATTCTCATTGCTGAAAGGGAAATTGGCTAGCCTTAAAATGGCACACAAGGGCAGCTAGCCTAGTACTTACTTCTAAGGGAACAATTGAATTGGAAAGGTGGTTTAAACGGTCTCATCTTTTCAGACTCAGTAAGTAGCAGGAAGCTTTGTACTAATTTTTGTTACCTCTTAGAATAGCTTCATCTCACATATGAAGGGATCTCACTTCAAATAGAAAGCATTCTCTTACAATGCGAAATTCAGTCTGCAAAAGAAACACAGACCTTGCTTTATTGGCTTGTCTAATAATATGATTCATTTTATGAACACGATGTTTGATACAATCAAGTTTGATTCTTACAGATTTTGCCTCCATAGCATTTTACCTTGAGTAAACTTTTCTGTACTCGCAGGCAGCATCTGGAATTAAGCACAGGCTCACTTTTTATCTGCCTCTAATAATTCTAAGATGATTTAAAACAGAAAATATTAAATAATAAAATTATGCACTGATGAAAACTATTAGAACGATTTCACTCCTTCACATCTGTTGGCATTTTATGATTTAGGACAGGTGATGACACATATGTCGATGATGATTATGAGCTGCTTTCTATGTATTGCTGTTGCACACTTTAATGACAGAATGCTGAAAGATGAAACTGAAACCTCTTCAGTACATATCTGAATCAGCTTCCTGTTTACACTGCACATAAACACACTCACACATTTTGCTGCTTCTTTTCTAACAAACGTCATCCATCAAAGCTCATATGATTAAACCTATTAGCAGATCTGTGCTAAGCCCCTTGGCCAGGAAACAAAACCATTAATAGATGCTCATTACCACGTCACTAAGGAGCATTCAGCTCTGGGGGATCTGATTCATTGGCCCTCAGCATTTCAGAATTATGTACTAGTTGCTTCTAGGCACAAGTGTCCCTTCCAATTTAGCAGATATCTGTTGTATGCATGCTCAGACAGTATTAATGTATTTACAGCTGAAATTATTTGATTACTGTGACACATCTTCTGCTCTGCAGGCCTGTCATACGTTTTGCTATCTAGCAACTCAAAGCTTTCTTTCTACACCAAGATCAATGATTTTGCAATTAGACAGTATTCTTCTATGTTGCTGAACCTTGGGGTGGAAGGTGAGGCTTAAATATAAGTTGTTACACCTTGGGGGTAATAGGGGAGGTTTAAGTAATTAGTCGTCACATAAATCAGACTTGTTTTTACTTCTGCATTACACTAGCAGAATGATTTTCATAAAGCTACTATACTGAAAGGATAAATCAAGTAATCTGGCAGCTAGTAAATATATCTCTTTGGCTATTACATTTTGGCATTTAGTATGTAACTAGATACAGTTAGAATAGAAGTCAGATATGCAGCAAATCACCTATTCCATTCCAGAAGCCTAGCGTTACAAGCTTCTTGTTGGACATCACCTGTAGCTGGCAAATGCTAAGCATGTGTTACAGATAAAAATATTACTTAGATTTCAAGAGATGTGGAAAATTCAGCTTAATATTTTAGGCATTAATACTTGCTTTTCGTTATTTCAACAATTCAAAAGAAATGATGCTGAGAAGAACCGGGAAAATTATTATATTGATTTATTTGTTTGTTTCATTTGCTATCTAGGAAGGGCTTGTCTAGAGATGCTTTTCAATAAAAGCTGCAAAGCAAGATAATGTTAGGAACATTCAGTTACAGGTAAGCTGCAGTAGTGTAAGATACCACATTCAAGGGAAGGACTCTTCAGGCCCTATTATAGCAAGTGGGCTTCTACTTACTAATGTAACTCACCAGCTGGTCTGTTTTTCAAATCACACATTATACATTACATATATGTTTTCTTTCCTTATAACAACTGTCATTCAGACCAACATTACATACATTGTTCAATTTCTGCCTTCCCATAAACTTTATTTCCTCCTCCTGGATATTATTCTGAATGTCTCGTTCCCAAAAATTCTGATCACACTATTTGGATAACAGTAACATTGCACAGTAGAATTGATCACACTTCGGGGAAGGGCTTATAGTAGCTAATAAGGGTGGTTGGTGGCAGGTGGTACTACAGTATATTCTGGGCGGAAGGATACATAGCTAGTGAACCTGTGCCCGACTTCCCCAGGACTGTCTGTGTGTTTGTATATAAATCAAATCTCAAAGTGTGTGTGTGTCAGCTACTTGGGCAGGGATACAAAGCACTGGTTGGACAGAGAGGGTGCTGGAGGTTTTGGTTTGACCATTCAGCTGAAATCTTAACCCTACAGCTGTGCCAGTGGGGAGTGTTATTGGGGATCTGGAGAAAGAGAGAGAAACCAGCCCCAGACTGACTGTGATCTCTGTATGCTCTTAAGGGAAGTTGTACTTTAGTGTGTGTGTACTTGTCCTCCTCCCGATGTACACATCCCTCACTGGTGTTAGTGGTGAAGATTAAGGCTCCTTCATTACTGGGCCACTGCAGGGGTATCACATATTAATTGTTTGGCAGTGGTGGGATATAAACATCAAATATTAGTTGGTTGATAGTGGTGAGATAGCCACATGACATACTCATTGTTTGGTAGTGGTGTGGACATTGAATTCCTGTAGTTTGTGTACAGTGATCACTGAAGGTGTTTTTGTACTCTAAATCAGCCACGCAGTGAACATTCAGAGTTCATATCACAATTGTTTTATTTCTTTTGTTAGCTTAGTTAGTCAGGGAGAGAAGGCAGCATGTCAGCAGAGGAGTACGGAAAGCTGACAAGGAGCCAGCTGGCTGAGATGTGCCAGGCTAAAGGACTGGTGCATGCCAGCCTAACTAAGGCAGACATAAATGCAGCTTTAGTCACAGCTGCATCAGAGAATAGCAACCAGGAGGACAATCAGACTGGCCATGGAGATGTACAACTCTCAGAAAATAGACAGCTCAACCTTTCCACACAGGACTTAAAAATCCATCTGGAGCTAAAGAGACTTGAGTTGGAGGCCAAACATTTGGAAATGGAAGCAGCAGAGAGACTGAGACATCTGGAAGCTGAGGAGAATGAGAGGCAGAGGTAACACGAAAAGGAGATGCTGACTCTTCGCCAGAGTCATGGAGGTAATGGGGAAGGGAGTAACTGAACCACAGAAGAAACAGAGGTCAGTAAATGTCTTCCACAGTTTACAGAGGGGGATAATTCTGATAGTTTTCATTCATATGTTTGAGAGAGTGTGTAACAGCATAATGTTGACCAAGGGCTCTGGGTATGGTTCCTGACACCCTTACTCCATGGTAAAGCTGTAACTGTTCTGTCCAAACTGTCTGATAATGACTGTCTAAATTATAATCTTGTAAAGAATTGTTTGCTAGAATTTTTTAAGCTAACACCTGAAGCTTAAAGGAAAAAGTTTTGTGAGCATAGATGCAAGGCAGATGAAAGTGTGTGTGAATATGTTGCTGAACTGAGCACTTATTTTCATAGGTGGGGGAGTGGATGTCAGGTCACCACTTTTGAAGAGCTGGCAGACCTTTTGTTGAGGGAACAAGCCCTTAGCACTTTGCCTGAGGACATGAGGATCTGGTTAGCTGACAGACAATGCCTTACTGTAGATGAGTTGGGGAAGAATGAAGACCTATACCTTGCAAGCAGGGCATCACTGCATAGGAAAGGGACACCCAGTGCTGCTCATGGGTCTAAAGGAACCCATGGTGGGCAGCCCAGACTGCCCCAACAGAATCTTCCAGTATCAGGGGAAGTCACTAGTCCAAGTACATGCCCAGGACCTAGGGTTAAATGTTTTAAATGCAACCAGTGTGGCCATGTAGCATATAGATGTCCACAGAGGCAAGGTGGGGTACAAAAGGTGGGAGAGCCAGTAAGTGGGAATGACAAAATACCAACAGTAGGTTGTCTTGAGACAACAAGGGTACCAAACTACCACAAGAGGTTATATCCTATCTTAGTGAATGGCAAAGAGACCATGGCATAGAGAGACACAGTCTCTGACATAACCATTGTGAAACCTGCAATGCTTACAGAGGAGTACTACTTGCCTGGGCAGTCTACTTCAGTCAGAGCTTTGGGAGGGACCTCATTCCAAATACCTTTGGCTAGGGTTCACTTTGACAGGGAGTGTGGAAAAGGAAGCCAGCAAGTAGGTGTGTTTGAGGATATAAAAAACAACAAAAAGCCATAGGTCCACAGGTATCCAAAGTTTAATAAAATCCTTACCGCCTCGGCCAACAAGCCTTCTAAGAGTGAAATAATTACACGTACATCTAGCTTTAAATAATCAAAAAACATCACTAACAATCAATTAAACAATTATTCAATAAAAATTAATTAAATCACATACTTCCAATTGCACTCTTTATTGAGTCCAAAAGGCTCCAAAGTACCATATTTTAAAATAAAAAATGTTTCCTTCCTTAAAAGTTTCTCATTTAACTTGGTACACTCACCTAAACATACCTCAACTTTTTCCAACACACAACACAACCCCTAAGAAATTCAGGGTTAGAGTGATGGAAGGACATAAAATGGCCCCCAAGGGGACTATCCATTTTTTTATTTCTTATATCCCTAATATGTTCTTAAAGATTCACCTTAAGACTCCTAGAAGTCTCCCTAATATAGTATAAATTACATGCACATTTTAAGGCATATATAATGCCTTCAGTCTTACACATATATTCACCACTAGCCATAAACCTAAAACTATTAATATATGGAAAAAAGTCAACCAATTGTTTACAAATAGAGCATATTACCAACATGGGCAACCGGTGCTCCATACCAGAGGTCAGTTCCTCGTTGGTCAGATCCGACCATAAGCTAATCACCTTAGACATCCACATCCCTCCCCCACCCCCCATTAGGGAAACCACAGTAAAAAATTTCTCCAAAGCCAACTTCACGCTTCTTAAGACAGAAGTGGCAAACTTCACGACACCCATGCTGACGGACAATAGAGGTATGACTGCTGAATCCTACACAAATGCACTTTATAAGCACTTACATGAGTGCATGGATCATGCAATCCCTAACAGAACCAAGATGCTATCCTCCAAAAAAAGGAAGCCAATCTGGTGGTCCCCTGCCATAAACAAACTCTACAACAGAAGAAAGAAACTGTTGCAAAAAAGAGTAAAATCCCATGATTGGAGAAACTCCCTGGTCAGCTTCAGTAAGAAGCTGAGATCCCTCATAAAATCCTCCAAAGCTAGTTATGAAAACAAAATCACCACTGACTCTAAAGACAACCACAAAGCATTCTATAGCTATGTCAAGAACCTCAATGGCAACACTCAGACCTGCTCTGAGTTACAGCACAATGGCACTAAATATACAGAACCAACAGATATTGCCAACATCCTCGCAGATAGGTTCAGTGCTAACTTTACCCCTCTGTCATCCCCTAAAGGGCCCATCTCTATACCAGAAGAATGCAAAGTTCCTGTAATCACGGCTGCACAGGTAAAAAACACACTATCCTGACGACATCACAGGCTGTGTTCTACATGAACTACAGAATGAACTGGCACCCCACCTAAGTACCATGTTCAATCATAGCCTTACCTCAGGCTATGTGCCCACTGAAGGGCGCACAGTGACAGTTATCCCACTCCACAAAGGGGGAGCCACCACAGACCCCAGAAACTACTGCCCATTTAGCCTAACGAGCCTGGTCTGCAAGGCTATGGAGTGTATCATCATGGAACTTATAAACAATGACATTGGTAATCTCCAAACTCAGGACCCCACCCAGTTCAGGTTTGTAAAAGGCAAATCATGTCTCCTAAACCTGATAGACTTCTTTGAAGCAGTCACCAAAGCCGTAGATGAGGGTAAGGTGGTTCACACAGCCTATCTAGATCTCACCAAGGCTTTTGACACCATCCCCCACTCTGGAATTATAGATAAACTCACTAAACTAGGTATAAATCCCTATGTCACAAGATGGGTTGCCAACTGGCTCACTGACAGAACCCAAACTGTGAAAGTAGCAGACTCCAAATCCAGCTTCAGACCAGTGACAAGTGGAGTACCACAGGGTTCAGTTCTGGGTCCTCTCCTGTTTGGTATCTACTTCTCTGAAGTACAGGCCAACACAGAAGGTCTTAGGCTAATGAAGTTCGCAGATGACTGCAAACTAGGAGCCATAATCAAAACTCCAAAAGATGTGGACATCTTACAAATGGGCCTTGCTGAGACAGATGCCCGGTGTCAAAGCCATGGCCTCAAGCTCGATGCCAAAAAGTGCATTGTCATTCCCTTTGGTAAAAACTCAGTACCCATGAACTACCACATAGGTGGTACTCTACTTAACACCGAAAGTGTGATAAGAGACCTTGGGACACAGGTGGACAGTAGTCTCTCCTTTGATAATCACATCACCACAGTAGTCAGGAAATCCTTCTATGTGGCACACCTCATCACAAAAGGTTTCTCATCCAGGGAAAAAGAGGTCATTGTTCCCCTCTACTCGTCATTCATTAGACCAATTATAGAGTACAATGCCCCTTTTGGTATGTACCTCACAAGACATCTACAACAACTGGAAAGGCCACAGAAATACCTCTCAAAGAGGATTACCGGCCTCAAAGAGATGCCCTATGCAGACCGTCTCAAAAAACTGCAGCTTTACTCCATTACATATCGTCTACTCAGAGACGATCTCTGTCTAACACACAAAGCTATGTCAAACCCAGAGCTTTTAGACATGCTCCACTTAAAGAAATCCCAATCCCTACGAGCTACATGCTCTAGGGACCTAAACCTCATCACCACAATAAACAGAACATGCTGGAGGGATAGATTCCTGTCCCAGAGACTTCCCATACTCTGGAACCAACTACCTATCTATATCAAACAAAGCTCCTCATTAGCATTCTTCAAAAAAAATCTTGATGATTGGATGGGAGATAGGAAATTCACCCCAGGGATCACTTCTGTGGCTCTGCTCGACAGTGGCACAGGAAAATAATTTTCTTGGGTGGCGAAAGCCAGGGTACCTTTGGCTAGGCTTATATAGGCCCTAGGGCCAATAGCCTAGTACCTACCTATGAACCTATTTATTGCAAGGTTTTGTACCCTTACCAACTGCAACATTCCTAGTTATACTGACATCTGGTGGAACTAAGTGGCTATGAACAACCATGTCAGACACATTTCTAGCTCTTTTATACGAAATGTTCATATGGCTGGACAACACTTCCCTCAAATATCTGTCCCGCAAAATCATAGGCCAAAATTGCCAAACTTTCTTAACCACTAAATCTGTAATTATATTAAATGTTGTCACAAAATAAATTTCATTTTTATCCTTTTTATCTTTTTCATTCTGCAAAGTCTGTAAATAGATGGTGCTATGATGAGACATGCTTTTAGTCCTCTTATCCCAACCACTTAAAGAATTATTCCCATTTCTCTGAATGGTATTAGCATTATTACTCCCATATCTCATTTTGATGATTTTTTGCTTAGTCTATGTCACAATATTTATGTCATAACCTCTACTAATGAACACTGTAAAGCCTCAAGTATTTCCTTATCAAATAAATAATCAGTACTACACAACCTATTAATTCTCAAAAATTCATTATAAGGTAGTACAGAAATTAAATGTTGGGGGTGGCAACTACCCCCATACAAAAATATGTTTCTTTGATCAAAATTTCTGTGTATACCAGTCCCCAGACCATCCAACTGGATGTCAAGGAAACTGACCCGGGAACCCAGCTGCACTCCATCAAACTGAAGACCCATATTATTAGATTGTAGGTCATTAACAAAAAGCTGTGTATCCCCATTCCTCTCTTTACACAAGAAGATCAAATCATCTATAAATCTAAAGTATACAATCATCTCAGATCTATAGAAATGATGGGGATAAATATATTCTTCCTCAAATTTTGCCATCACCAAATTTGCATACATGGGGGCAAAGGCTGTCCCCATACCTGTACCCTGCAATTGGTGAAAAATGTTCCCATTAAATGTGAATAAATTATTCTTTAAGCAAGAAAGAACCAGGTCCATTAGGAAGTGAGACATAGGTGAGTCATCCAAAAAATGAAATAAAGCTTGCACGCCTACATTATGTCTTATATTAGTGCAGAGAACAACGCACTTTACAAACATACCTTAGCAAGCACACAGGCAAGATGGGTATTTTTGTGCTTGAAAAGGTGGACCAGGATGTGAGAGGGGGGGGTCCCTGGGAGACCAGGATTAAGGTAAGGGAACTATATTGGCAACTGCTTTTAGAGGCTAATAGGACCCCGGGGCTTAATGAACATTTATCTATTGCCCCTATATTGAAAATGAGAGCTGCAAAATTGTAACTTGTGTGGTCTCTGTTTTATGACAATGCTGCAATATGTTTTTAATATATGTTTAATGAAATGTATATGCCTTTAGCCTATTCATGTTGTATTTAGGTGAATGTTACTTCATGCACTTTATTATACAGGTTTACTTATGTAATTTATTTTGATTAAAGAATTTAATAATGCATTTATATATATATATATATATATATATATATATATATATATATATATATATATATATATATATATATATATATATATATTTATATACACACATTTAAGCATTTATATTTATATATTTAAATACTCTTATTCCTATATTTATATATTTGTATATTCATGCATTGACATGCTAGTATTTATATAGGAACATGTCAGGTTGGTTTTAAACTGCTTTTATGATCTATTTCTTTAACTGCATTAGTTTTAATTCATTAAATAATTATGTAATTAAGGGATCATGGGGTTTAAAAGAGGAAGTAGCAACTTGTGATGCATTTATTCATACATCTGAAGAAGTCGTGTTGACGAAAATGCTGTGGGGAGTGTTGCGTTTATGTTTTGAATAAACGACTGTTGCTTCTGACTACTGCTTGGTACGTGACTTTGTGGACCTCCTTTTGGTGCCTGTACCTGATTTTTGTTGGTTGCCAGTATCTTCAGGCATCTTGCCTCATTGTTTTGTTTGTATATTAGTGTAGAGACTTTTAACATCCATACACAACCAGTACATGGTATCATTCCAAGTAATACCCTTAATTTTATCCAAAAAGTCTTGGCTATCTCTAATATAGGAAGAAGTACTCAAAACATATTTTTTCAAATATTCATGTAACAAACTAGAAACATTTTTCAAAAAGTAAGTAGTGTTTGAGGATATCCCTGCAGATGTCCTGATAGGGAATGATTTTGATAATGCAGTACCATGTGTTTATGCAGTTACACTCAGTCAGGCTTGGAGACAAGCATGTGGGTCCGGTAGCCTGAGGGAGACCCAGGCAGGCCACACACTTGCAAACAGGACTGGTGAGGTGGTTACTTCAGGGAGGGAGCTACCCTGTACCAGTGAG
This sequence comes from Protopterus annectens, assembly GCF_019279795.1. Lineage (NCBI taxonomy): Eukaryota > Metazoa > Chordata > Ceratodontiformes > Protopteridae > Protopterus > Protopterus annectens. Next base: position 786,604,911 of record NC_056747.1, read on the forward strand.
ACTGAAGGTGAGCCACAGCTGCTTGTGGATACTGATGTTCCCTTGGACAGAGTGACTGCAAGGGGAGAGGTGAGTAGTAGTACCCAGGCTGACAGTGAGGCACCACTGTCAGAGGATACCAGACTTCCTGTGGAAGGGGAGCTGGGAAGGGTTACAAAGTTGAGACAGGCTCACCTCTCAGACCTTACATTACAAGGGCTGAGAGAGGTAGCTAGTGAGGTACCTGATTCTCAAGGGAAGGGGGATCTATATACTGGGACAAAGGGTTACTGTATAAAGAGTGGACTCCTGAGGGAGGGATAGAGGGTGAGAGAATACAGTAGTTGGTAGTGCCTAGAGCCTACCATCTGGCACTTCTAGCCATAGCCCATGATATTCCCTTTGCAGGTTATATGGGCATAAAATGTACAAAGAGATGTATTATGCAGAACTTCCATTGGCCTGGAATTTCCAGAGATGTAACAGGGTATTGCAGGACCTGTGAGCAGCGCCAAAAGGTAGACAAGGCGAAAGCTCCTTTGATGCCTTTGCCTGTGACTGTGGAGCCATTTCAGAGGGTAGCTATGGATATTGTGGGGTTTCTGAGTGCCCCAGGTTCTACAGGGAAAAAGTATATCCTAGTGGTAGTAGATTATGCTATGAGATACCGTGAGGCAGTGGCTCTCTCCTCCATTGAGGCAGAAAAGGTGGCAAATGCTCTGTTAGAGATTTTCAGCAGGGTAGGTTTCCCAAAAGAAATACTGACTGACAGAGGTGCCAATTTCATGTCAGACCTGCTGGCTTGTCTGTGGAAGTACTGTGGGGTGAAGCACCTAAAGACCACCCCCTACCATCCCTAGACTAATGGTCTTGTTGAGAGGTTAAACTCTACACTCAGGATGATGCTACGGGCATTTGCAAACAAGTTTAAGAGGGACTGGGATGAATATTTGCCCCATCTGTTGTTTGCTTACAGAAAGGTTTCCCAGGAATCCACGGGTTTTTCACCCTTTCAGTTGCTGTATGGGCATAGGGTGAGGGGGCCTCTAGACTTAATTCGAGATGAGTGGGTGGGTGAGTGTGAATCCCAAAAGGAGTCTGTTGTGGCATATGTCCTAAACCTCAAGACAAGACTCAGGGAACTCATGGGCATGGCCCAGGAGATTCTGGCAGAAGCCCAACAGCAGAAAAAGGTCTGGTATGACAGGAATACTCGAGCTAGACAGTATGCTGTAGGGCAGCAGGTAATGGTTCTTGTTCCTGTTAGACACGTCAAGCTGCAAGCAGCTTGGGAGGGACCATACAAAGTGGTAAGGAAGGTCAGTGATGTTAACTACATGGTAGAACTGCTAGGCAGGAGGCAGGGGCGCAAATTGTACCATGTTAACATGCTGAAACCTTACCATGATAGGGAGACCCATGTGCTGAGTATTTACAGTGGATTGCAGGAGGAGTCTGAGGGAGATTTGCTGACTGATCTCCTCAGTGAGGCTTGGACTGATACATCAGTGGAAGGGGAAGCAATGTCCCAGCAGCTATCTCCTACCCAGGTTCGAGAAATATGAGCAGTGTTACAGGAGTTTGGGGATATGTTCACTGGGAAACCAGGTGCAGCACCATGTGGATACAGGACCCTAAAGGCTTATTTGGCAGGCCCCTTATACGGTGCCTGAGAGAGTCAAAAAGACTCTGAGGGAGGAGATACAGGAAATGTTGGAAAAAGGGGTAATTCAGGACTCCAGTAGTCCCTGGGCCTCCCCAGTGGTACGGGTGCCAAAGAAGGATGGCAGCACCAGGTTCTGTGTGGACTACAAGAAATTAAATAGTCACACAGAGTCAGATGCTTACCCCATGCATATGACAGACAAAGCCCTAGAACAGCTGGGTGGGTCTAAGTATCTTACCACCATTGATCTTACCAATGGTTACTGGCAGGTGTCATTGACTCCCAATGCTAGGGAGAGATCAGTCTTTGTGACTCCTTTTGACTTGTATGAGTTCACAAAGATGCCCTTTGGGATGAAAAATGACCCAGTGACTTTCCAGAGGCTGGTAGATCATATCCTAGCAGGGGCAGGAGATTTTGCCCTTGCTTACCTAGATGATATTGCCATCTACTGTCAGTCCTGACAAGATCACCTTCGGCATGTCAGGGAGGTGCTGGGCAGACTACAGAGGGCAGGGTTGACCATCAAGCCCAGCAAATGTCAGGTGAGTATGGCAGAGGTCTCCTACCTGGGACATAGAGTGGGGAGTGGTAAAATCAGGCCAGAACTGGCCAAAGTGGAAGCCATTCAGGCATGGCCTGTACCTGTTACCAAAAAGCAGGTGAGGGCATTTTTAGGGACAGCAGGGTACTACAGAAGGTTCATCTACTGTTATAGTACCATAGCTGCTCCCCTCACCAACCTGACAAGGAAAAACAGGCCAGATAAGATAGTGTGGACCCCAGCATGTCAGCAGACATTCCAGAAGCTTAAAGGAGCTTTGGGAGGACCCTTGTGTTAGCCAGTCCAGATTACAGCAATAAATTTGTTGTGCAGGTGGATGCTTCAAACCATGGGGTGGGGGCTGTACTTAGCCAAAGTTCTTCAGAGAGAGAAAGCACTCAGTGGTTTATCTAAATCATCGGCTCCAACTCAGGGAGGAATGCTATGTAGCTGTTGAAAATGAATGTCTATCCATAGTGTGGACACTGCAGAAACCTCAGCCTTATCTGTATGGAAGAAAATTCACTGTAGTTACAGATCACAATCCCCTAACATGATTACATCGAGCCAGCCAGCAAAATGCCTAGTTGCTAAGGTGGAGCCTAGGATTGCAAGCATATGATATGACAGTGCAGCACCACAGTGGGTTAGCAATGCCAATGCAGATGGGCTTTCAAGACAGGGAACTGGGTAAGGTTTTCCTAGATAGGCTCAACCCTCTCAAGCAACGTTTCTCAAGCGTCACTTGAAAAACTAGCTTGAGTTCTTGGGGTGGGGGGGGGGGGCGGATTCTGAAGGCTGCCAGCCCAGCTAGATAGAATTTTGTAAATAATTCTATGTCATTTGTGAACAGTAACATGATTTGTATGTTTGCCTTAGAAATGTAAGAAAACTGTATGTTATGTGCCGAGCTTCAAGATTGTAACCACAGTGTACCCTGCTAGAAAAGAGCAGAAATGTGTATAAACTACATGCCTATGCAAATGTATGTGTTTATGGCAAAGGCTGGAATATACAGAGCTAACTTGCAAACTCTATGAAAATAAGCGAAACGTGGTTATGACTCTGTTATCTCTGTTTCAGCTCAAAGCAGACACAATGTCTAGAGTTGTAGGCTTTCCTATTGTCTGGAAACAGAGGTAATTACAGGTTTCCAAGGTAATTGTTTTATGACTTCCTGTCTCAGGCAAGCTTCTAAATCTGGAAAAAGAGAGAGAAACCAGCCCCAGATGGACTGTGATCTCTGTCTGTTCATAAGGGAAATTGTACTTTACTGTTTGTGTACATGTCATCCTCCCAATGTGCACATCCCTCACTGGTGTTAGTGGTGAGGAATGAGGCTCCTTGATTACTGGGCCAGTGCAGGGGCGTCACACCCAGCTCAAAATAATTTCTTTAGTTACACCCAATTGCTCCCCAAATATTTCTGACAGAGTACATTGTAGAGAACTTTTACAATTTGCCATCTCATTACACTCCCAAAATATATGTTCCAAGTTATGTCTTCCTTCCCCATCAGATCTCCAACATTTGCTTATCTACCTGATGACAAATTCCTTGAAGACTGTTTGGAGTACACAGACCCTGTCCTTAGCCTTAGAAAATTCCACCACAGTGACAGCTTGATTGATTCTTGGAGAAGTATCACAGCTTCCTTTGAATACTTGGAAGGTTGACAGAATCCTGAAGTTCAGTAGGAAGGTTCTTCCAGAAAAGGGATCCTGTTTCAGGAAAGTGAACTAGTGATCACCTTGTCCTAGACGGTTGAGAAATATTAATGACTTTGTGACTTTGCAAGGACTGCAGCTGCCAATGGACTACATCTGACAGAGCTATGCAGCAAACTGGGGGCGAGGACACCCAGTAAAAGAACTGAAAGAATAACTTGTACCCATGGTACCAAGTGGAAGGTCTCTGCACACTGGTAGTTTTAGCCAGGCAAAGTTTGCAAAGTAGTGGGTCTTATCCAAAGCTTGAAGAATGAAATCTATCTTTCCTAATCTATCACTGTCTATAGTCATCATATTTTACATCTACGGCTAGCACCAAATAATATAACTGTGTTGTCCATCTGAACCAGCATATGCATTCTTAAACTCATGAGCCTTGATTCAGGATTTGGAAGAGTGGGGAATCTGTGGAGCACTGCCAGTTGTGCAAAAACTTTTTTTTTTAATTAACTTTATAGAAACAGTTTGCAAATACAGCTTTGGCTGTTCTGCAGATGAGATTTTAAATCAAGACCCCATATGTCTGAGTTGGTTGTAGTTCCAGTGGATGTAAAAGATCACATACCACCTATTAGAATGAATAGAGGAAACCTCCTTATGCCCTGGACAATGTTTTCCTCTAGTGGTATGAATACCACCTTGGGTAACCACTAAAAATAAATTCCTAGCCTAGTGGGACTAACCCTGTCAACAAAGGATAACTAAAATAAAATAAAATAAAATAAATTAATTTGATAAGAAACGATGAATCCAGAAATAAAACAACTTACTTTATATATATATATATATATATATATATATATATATATATATATATATATTTTTTTTTTTCATTTCCCAGACAACTCTTTTCATCCTATTCCATAACCCTACAATGCATGCTTTCTGCAAGTCTAATTTCCCTTCCTTCACCTTTATGGCCTTCATAACTGTACACAATACTGTAGGTGTAGACTTACAAATGCCACATGCACTGGAAGGACGTCTTCAATATGTCTAGAATCCAAACCTCAGGCTTTGCACCCCAGCATGCTGCTGGCATTTACCACTGCTCTTTCCCATTGTCTGAGTCAGATTAAGGATCATTGTTTCCCCCAGTCTGAGCCACTCCACTGGAACTGTAAGCTATAGAAAATATGTTGATCTTGCTGTCCAAACCCACTGTGATATCAGTTACAAAAATATAAAAAATGGAACCAGTCCCAGCACTGAACTTGGGGCACTAATCATCTTACTGATTTTCTCCTGACAGCGTCTCTTTGACAGCCATCCAACACATCAGATCAGGAAGCCACGTCGCTATTTTAGACATTTGTAAGAATATGCAGTTGAAAATGTTAAGCATGGAACTGGGTCCTCAATGCAGGTTTAGTCTGAGGTTCTTGCTCAGTAAGGCTATCACCAGGGTCACTGTTTGACTCTATGGGTGGTACACTTTTATTGCATCACTAATCTTGCAGAATTTGCAATCAGAAACCAGCTTTTTCTTGGAAAGCTTTCTAACATTCTGAGGGGAGCCCATCTAATTTCCTGTTTTTCTCCTTCTTATGACTTGCATGCTAGCCTCTGATGTAAATCATATACAGAGATTCTATTTATGCTCAAATATAGTGCAGAATGTTAAGTCTCAATACATTCTCACTTTTGTGAATACAAGGAATTCCTTCGATAACTGTTTATTTCTCAGGCTAATATGTGTGCGTGCCTTTTTAAATGTCCTGCTATTATACATAGCCTGTACCTTCCTAATTAACCTTAACTGCACAGCCTTTTGCCTTCCTTGACTAGTAGGATTACCATTTAATCCCCTGAATCTTTTCTTTGACATCATTGCTTCATGTTTAATTTTACATTATTATCAGGAATTGCAGAAAGCTCTTTTTAGCATGAATATTTATTTATTTCTCTGGTTTTGAAGTTCCAGCCATTTATAAGCTTTCAGCTGTTGTTCCAAGACTTCATCTTTTCCTTTCTTTCCCTTTCTGTTCAACGGCAGTGACAAAAAAGTGTAATTTTATAAAATATCACTTTACTGTGTCCACACAAACTGTGATGTATATTGTGATCAGCTCTGACTACATTCCCCTGAGGAATTACTAATGATGCCAGATCTGTGCACTTTTTGTTTTTTCATTATGTAGGTGCTGTGAAATAAAGATGCTTTAAAACAAAAAGTCCTCACATCAGTTCACATTATTATCAGTTGAGGAGCGGGCATGTGGAATACAATTCTGAGCTCACAGATACAGCAATTGATAAATGGAGCATCCTGCTATAGGAAATGATGGAGAGTGAAACAATCACTGGATTTAAAATGAACAATCGTAGGATTTAAGAATGTATAGGAGCATCATAAGGAAACCTGAAGGTTATGTGTAAAGACAAACAGACTTGTAGGAAAACAGTGAAATGACACTCTCAGGCAGATTGGGTGGGCTATAAACCAAGATGCCTAATGAAGGATACATTAATATGAATCTCTGTGCATGGCTTCCTAGGCATTTCTTACTATTCTTCTGGAAAACTGTGTGCTCATTTCCTTTGTTACTATTATGTAGCTCATTCTGAGGATATGAGAGGAGTTTTTAATGAGACCTGAAAAAATGTAAAATTTTCTGTACGTTTATCCCCATTTCTTCAGCATTTTGAATAGTCACTGTGTACATATCCCAAAACACTGTAGCTTTCCACCAGGGAATGTTCATTTTTGGATTTTTTCTTTTAGTAATGTTAGGAGAGGGGGACATATTTTGTTTGGGGTGGGTGGCCTGGAAATACCATAGAGGGTGAACAGTTTACTGTTACACAGGCTTCCAATCATGCAGGGCACAAACAAAGGCTGTGGGATTCAAACCCAAGTCATTTTGGCGGATGCATTATTGTTGCTCAGTTTATCATTCTTACCCTAGCTATAATATCACCGCTAGTAAATACTAGAATGATTTGTTGTGGGAGAGCAGCCTTTTGAAAGTTAAATAATTGTCCTTACATTTATATAAAGCTTCATTAGCAGCTTCCATTGCAGTTCACCCAGACATTTCTGTCACACTCTGCCACTGCCCAGTTTTGCAAGAAGAAGAAGAAGACAAAACTTTCCAGGAGCAAGACTACATGGTTCTTTGATGACACACACTCATCTGTTATGCCTTCAGTAGAAATATGATCTCCATTCTGGTGTGGGTCAACCACTCAATAAATTCTATCCTTTCATTTGGATGACACGGGTCACTGACAGTAAAAACCAGGAGTCTGGTTATAAAAGGGAGATATAGGGGTCAACTACTGCAAATCTCATTGCCCATAGATAAGATATTGTCCATTTCAGCAATGGTAAGCCAGTTGTGACTCTTATTATTTGACTGAAACCATAAGACAGAAATTTCAAAAGGCTGAAAAGTCACTTGACTGAAACCCGTAAGACTGAATTTTGACATACAAATTGTAAACTGGACCATATAAAACCAGACTAGTGTGATCCTGGAGTTAGTATATATAGTTAGGGGGGGTGGGGGGCACAGCCCCCCATATTGGGGGTGTGTGGGTGGCATAGCCGCCCACCTAGTCTGGTTTTATATGGTCCAGTTTAAAATTTAGTATGTTGAAATTGAGTATTATGGGTTCAGTGTTATGGGTTTCAATCAAGTGACTTTTCAGTCTTTTGAAATTTGACTGTCAGCGGGCTCGAATGAGATTTCTACTAATTCTAGCTGTGTCAGCGGGCTCGAATGAGATTTCTACTAATTCTAGCTGTGTCAGCGGGCTCGAATGAGATTTCTACTAATTCTAGCTGTTCAGGTTCACCATCTAATAGTGATATAGCTAGATTGAGTTTCATCACTTCTTTTTCTATTGATGCCCCTTTATTGAAATCAATTATTTTCAAAAATTGTTTTTTTCTTCTCGATGACATATCGATTAGAAATCATCTGGGTGATTCTCCCTTTGTGGTTTTCAGACAGGGAAAGAATTTGAAAAGTGTTCTTGAGAGTACTGCCCCAGGATGTCATTTACCACATTGTGGCATGTTTAAATGCGAGGCTTGCCGTTGGTGTAAATACATTAATGTTGTCACTTCATTTGTTGTAAAAGAGAAAAAGTATTACATCAAGGGTAAATTCAATTGCAATACAAGAAGGGTTGTTTATTTGACTTCATACTTGAAATGTCCCACTTTTTATGTGGGTAAAACAGAAAGGCCCCTCAAAAGTAGAATTTATGAGCATCTATATGCAATTGATAAAAAGAACTTGAATAATGCCTTGGCTAGACACTTCAGTACTTTCCCTAACCATGAGTTTAGATTCCTGGTTATTGAGAAAATATATGATAACATAAGGGGCAGACCTAAAGATTTGAAGCTTGATGAAAAAGTGCTTATTTGGCAGCTTTAGCTGAATGCTTTACTTTTTCTGGGTTTAAATGACTCGGTATCTATTAAAAGCATTTTGAAATTGAAGGCCTCGATGAGATAAGGCTATAGATATGCCTTATTTATAACTATGTTAATTTATTTTTCTCCCTTTTGTAATAATTCTCAAGGAGATGACGTGGGGTTTTCTATATGTGTATGTATACATTTTATAAATATATAAATTTTTTAGATATTTTATATAACTTTTGATGTTATAAACATGTCTAAATGTTTTAATTGAATTGATGTATTGTTTTAATACACACATATATGTCTTTGAATTTTTATTGAGGTGTTCTTTGAAGTGGTTTGGTACTTTAATTGGAGGCTTGTTCTTTGTGAAAAGGAAATGATGTAATGATTTGTGAATTTATTTAAATGCATCTGTTTGTCTTTTTCATTTGTCTGAAGAAGTTTGCTTAACTTAGTAAACGAAAACGCTAACCTTGAACATTGATCCTAGTGTGGTTTGTTCCTTCTTTTGTGATTTTTGAAATACACGGACCTGGGCATGTTAGACTGTGGCTGCTATACTGTCAGAACTGTAAGTGACACTGTGTCACCTCTTATAGTGATAGTGTGACATCGCAGAGACAGAATAATTAGCAGACATTGTTGCAACATTGCTAGTGCCATATGTGCATTAATACAGAAATGTATTGGTTAGTGTCCTCTATAAAAAAAAACTTTATGCTGGCAAGATTTATTGCAGATTCAGGTTTCAAACATCCTTTTTTCTTCAACTCTTCTTGACTTGCAGTTGTGAGTCAAAATGTTTATCCTCGGTACCTCAAAAAACTAAGGTAATCAATGCACGCAGAGTTTTTCTTATTGTCTTAAGTGCTATTCCCAGGGGTTCATAATATAATGAATGTGGTGCACTATAGCTCTATCCATTATAATATCACAGTTCTATTTGACAGAGTAAACAGTTCACGTCTTCATCTGAGGAAGCAAGCCTTCCTCCACACACTTGCGTTTTTCTGCTGAACTAATGAAATGTATGAACTGTGCATTTTGTTTCTGCCTTCCAGAATATCGACATCACAAATTTCAGCAGTAGCTGGGGAGATGGGCTAGCTCTTTGTGCCCTGCTACACACTTACCTTCCTGCACACATCCCTTATCAAGAGCTCAGCACGCAGGACAAGGTGAGTGTATTTCCTATTGCTTGTTCATAGTGACTTCATCTTTGTCACATGTGAGCAGCCAGTATTGTTACATCCCAGACTGACATACTGGAAATTCATAATCTCTACTTGTTTTCTTTTCCAGAAACGGAATATTACACTGGCATTCCAAGCAGCAGAGAGCGTTGGTATCAACACTGCACTGGTGAGTGTCTTCTGCAGAAGGAATGACAGCATGGAAAACATCGATGCCTACTCAGGCAGTGTGTAAAGTCTCAATGAATTGTTACAGCACATACAGATTCCCATGAGAAACCACAATGCAATTAAACCCTGAAATGCAGTCTTCACATGTTTTAACTTGGAATTAGAAAACATTAAAAAGCTACACACAAATCCCTAAGCCTGTTGACTGTAATGGTATAAGCTGGTGGCTCTCTGGCCAGAGCTTCTCCTGTGTGGCTGACTGGTAGTGCTTCAGTTGGATAATGATATGTTTTTATCCAGCATCATTCTGTGCCTTTTGTAAACTTATGCCATTGTGTAGAATGCTACGGAATACTATTAGGAAATCTGAATTTAAATTACCACACATATTCACAAGAAAGAGAATCTGTAGGTAAAACTGTGTTTTAACTGTTTTTTTTTAAACTTAGTATAATCACTGGATGCAAATAAGAATAAATGACATTTTGGGATGCAGCAAATTCTAGTTTTATGTTCATTTTTGTTATTTTCTGGTGGTCGCTGAATTATAGTGATACAGATAGGATACTTCACAGTCTTTCCCTATGTCTCTGACTCAGTTTCCTTCTCTCTGTCCCCCAGCCACATCTGTAGTGGTTATCCATTACACTGCTCACAGATACCTGTGGAAAAAGATGGACTTGCCTGGGTGCCCAAAATCATCTTCACTGCTTTAGAGAAATTCCTTAATATCTCTAGGATTTAGTGATTTGGAATTTCAATATCAGATACTGGGGATTCTGAGGAGTTTCTTCCCCTGCATGGAGGTGTGGGTTGAAGTACCTTGCAGAAAAAGTAATTTCTCTATAGATATCGAGCACTGGTTGTGTTAACTAGCTACATCAAATGAGCAATCGATGAATGCGGCTTCAGTGGATGATACTGCAAATGTGCCATGGTATCATGGCAAATCGACATACATACATACATACACACACACACACACACACACACACACACACACACACACACACACACACACACACACACGCACACACTCAGACATGCACATGTTCAGACCGTGTGGTGTTTTTGCCCCCCCCCCCCCCCCCCCCCCAGAAATAACTACTGCGTCTGCCTTTTTTCAGGAAGCAAGAACACCAGAAAATGCCCTTTCCCACAGAAACAACAAAAAAATAGCTCTGGTATTTAACTTCCAAGAAAATATTTTCCCACCTCCACCTACTGAAATTGACTGCCTAGAGTGAACAATGCCGAGGTAGCTGATGAAGTCAACAGATACCTTACCTCTGTGAAAGCCAGTCACATTTGTAACTTTTAGTTTTGGAATAATACTTTTTTTCTGTTTAGCTAACCTCAAAGTCTCAAATTTCTCTGTTTTAAGATGATTATGCAAGAAAAGCAGTGCAGTGCTTAGCCTGATATCTGTTATGCTTAGACTTGTTGCAGTTTACTGCATGCTTATCACCCTTATCTGATTGGCAGGAACATGACAGTTGTTGAGTTGTGAGCAATGATATTGCAGTGCAAATAATGCAATGAGGGAAGCTGCAGAATGAGGAATGCCTGTTGTCAGGCATAGTGCTTTGCTACATGTCCTACACGTTAGCATCAGGCAGCTGGCTATCAGTGCAGGAGATGTCTGTCAGTCTGTCCGATAATCTGCTAACCTTGGTTTGGAAATGTGCTTGAAATAATAAGAAGGACCAGTCACAGTGGAGAAGGCTGAACATACAACTTAACTTCATTGGATGGGAGATGGAGGTCTTGGCATTTAATTCAGCATATAGAATCTGTCATAGAAATCAGGTCCTGTCACGTGATGGAGCACTGGCCTACATGAAGCAAGCAGACACACAATGCACCAGTGCTTTAATAAGGGGAGAAAATGTATGCAGTTCTCCTGATCATGGTGTGTTGCCAGGAAGCCAGCATCCATTCCTAATTCCTACAGAGTAATGTGACCCTCTACAGCCATGTTAAGCATAGATCGTAGTGGCTGTAGCCCATTAGGAAGATGAAAAAGCTGTTAGTGGGAATGTGACAAAGGCACATCCGATGACCAAAGACAAAAACTTAGTTATTAAAATAATCTCAAGGCAACTCCTTTCCTATTATATGAAAGGAAAGTAGCTTGATATAAAAGCAGTTATTACTGAAATCAAATATTAATTTAGATAGCATTTTAAATTACAGAAGAAAATGCATTTATTATTTGTCTTTGCTGTTTCCTCCATCCTACTTGCAAATGGCATTCTGAAAAACATCAAGTACCAGAAATGTTATGGAAAACAAACAGCAAAAATAAATAACCCAAAATGGGCACAGCTCACCAAGATACCAAGTTTATCCCAACTTAGCTGAGCACTTTTGTAAGGAAGACTTCTTTAAGATGAAAGCACTCAACTGAGATGGAATATATGTTTACATATCTTAGCTGTGTCAGTTTCAGTATTTTTTTTTTTACTAACTTGTAAATTGATTTAACCAGTGCTTTGATATCACTTACCCTAAAATGAAAAGTCAGGAGAATAGTATAATTTAATTTTACTGTCTCAGCACTTACAATGTGCCTGAAGATATTACCGTGTGGTCTACACTTTTTGATATACTTAAGCTTTATTTTATCCAACTGATTTGATACATATTAATTTTACTGACATTCAAATACTTACTACAGAGTTACTAGCTATAATTCCCTGAACATAAACTAGCCTATAGAGAGAGTCAGAACATTCATTTTGGCATCTTGTATTTACTTCAATTTATGTGAGTCTTTGAGCTGCTAATATGCCAAAAATGTGGAGTAGAGGGCTTAAGTCTACAATATCCCTTATTGTACAATGTCAGCTTTACATTTATGAAATATTAAATACAAAAAAAATATCAATGAACTCCATCACCAGGTAATTTAGTTTTGGAGTATTCCTCTTGGCTCATTGTTGCGAAGGATATGGCACTGAGGAATCATCACAGAGCTCACTAGATCCATGCGGATATATTACTTCTACTGAAATTGGCCTACAACAATTGTTTGAGCCGTAATATTTCTATTTCTCATCTGACACTTTATTTTTGTTATTAGCCACACAAATTAATTTTGTACTGTTAGGCACTGATTACATCCACTTATCTAAAGATTCTTCTAATTCTGAAAGGGATATTCTTTATCTTGGGAATCCACAACTATTTGTTTATTCTCAAATATTATTTCTACTGTGGAGCATCACACAGGAATTCAATCACATTTCTACTGGTATTCTTTGAACAAGAAACTAGAGCCAGAGATTCAGAATCTGGTATAAGCTGGCATAAGAAGTAAGAAGACCCTAAAATACCTGTTTTTTTTTTTAACTTCATTTTAACAGCACAATCAAACATCCACCTCTATCTAAGATTGTAGGGAGGACCATAACAGTAAGCTGTTTCCACACCTGTGCAAACAAAATATTTAGCTGTAGTGGTAAAAGCAGAGGTCTGTATACATGGTGCCTTTCACCTAAGTGAGTAAAGGGTAACTTCTTTCAAACTTCTGTCAGATGGGAGAGGTAAGACACTAGTGATGGTTACAAGCAAACTGTGGCCCTTTCACTGTAATAGGTTTGGAGTTCAAGTATCTAGCAAAATGTATATGTAAATACTCTATAAAAACAAAACTTTACAAATATTCTTTAGAAATTGGACGACTCTTCTCAAAAATGCCCCAGTGAGATCTGTACTTCCAGACCACTCATTTTAGTAGTTGAAAGCTAAGCAGCTCCTAAAACAGAACTGGGCTACATGAGGACATCCATATTATAAGCCTATCCCTTTGTGAATATTAACAGGGATATTCTGTACCAGTCTAGAAACACTCTACACCCGGTATATTCTTCTAGTGTTGGCTAATGTTAACTGTATCACATTATCAACACATTCATCATCTGGCAGCCTGCCGTCATAGTATTAAGGCTGCCCTTGTATCACATTACATTTTATCCACCAGTCACTTAACACTGTATTATGGCTGACATATCTAACCTGGTATCTCTCACACATACGATCACATGGCCAATGCAGTAGTAAGATCCCAGATGTTTAATATGCCCTCCTAGCAATGAATTCTTGCTGCTTTAGGTCCATTTACCTTAATGACTAGAGGTACCCCTGACCATATGTCACCTACTTGAGTGTCTCCTTCAGTTCCTAAATTACACAGTGATGAAAGCACCTCCTGTCATAAAAAGTATACATGCTCAACACATTGAAAATATCTGAATTTCTTGTACATTTATTGTAAACATTAATGATTCTCTATAAAATATTGTAATATAGGTTACATTTGTGATACTATATAAAATATTGTAATATAAGTTACATTTGTGACACTATATAAAATATTGTAATATAGGTTACATTTGTGATACTATATAAGATGTTGTAATATAGGTTACATTTGTGACACTATATAAAATATTGTAATATAGGTTACATTTGTGATACTATATAAAATATTGTAATATAGGTTACATTTATCTTAAACACTGTTGATACTATATAAAATATTGTAATATAAATTACATTTATCTTGAACAATTTTGACGCTATATAAAAATGTTGTAATATAGGTTACATTTATCTTAAACATTTGTCATGCTATATAAAATATTGTAACATAGAATGCATTGATCTTAAACATTTGTGACGCTACATAAAAATGTAATATAGGTTATATTTATCTTAAACATTTGAGATGCTATAGAAAATATTGTAACATAGATTGCATTTATCTTAAACATTTGTGACGCTATATAAAAATGTAATATAGGTTACATTTATCTTAAACATTTGAGATGCTATAGAAAATATTGTAACATAGATTGCATCTATCTTAAACATTTGTGACGCTATATAAAAATGTGATATAGGTTACATTTATCTTAAACATTTGTGACGCTATATAAAAATGTGATATAGGTTACATTTATCTTAAACATTTGAGATGCTATATAAAAATGTCATATAGGTTACATTTATCTTAAACATTTGTGACGCTATATAAAAATGTCATATAGGTTACATTTATCTTAAACATTTGAGATGTTATATAAAAATGTGATATGGGTTACATTTATCTTAAACATTTGTGACGCTATATAAAAATGTGATATAGGTTACATTTATCTTAAACATTTGAGATGCTATATAAAAATGTCATATAGGTTACATTTATCTTAAACATTTGTGACGCTATATAAAAATGTAATATAGGTTACATTTATCTTAAACATTTGAGATGCTATAGAAAATATTGTAACATAGATTGCATCTATCTTAAACATTTGTGACGCTATATAAAAATGTGATATAGGTTACATTTATCTTAAACATTTGAGATGCTATATAAAAATGTCATATAGGTTACATTTATCTTAAACATTTGTGACGCTATATAAAAATGTGATATAGGTTACATTTATCTTAAACATTTGAGATGCTATAGAAAATATTGTAATAATAGGTTACAGATATGAGGCTGCTATTCATTCTTCTGCTTTACTACCCAACTATGTGACACTTAACTGCATATACTGTATAATTCATTTGGCTTTTGAGATGTATTAACTATGAGGTCTTTTTTAGTTATTATCAGATAGTTTGTTGATATCTGTTGCTGCAGAAATAGCAAACTGAATTATTTTATAATGATTCTCAAGCCCTTTGACTAAATACAATCCATTTTCTTAATTTCTTCAAATTTATTAAATGTATTACTAATGATGATTTTTAAATAACTGACGCTTAGTAGTCACAACAGGAAAGACAGTGATCATGCCACATAAAAGTGGATTTCACAAAATAGAGATTTTGTGTAACTCTAAATTTCCATTTAATTCAACCAAAGGTCCTTGTAAGACCTGAAAGGAATCTTGCTTTGTTAAGCTGTGATTTTATATTATTTAAAATATATTGTCATCATGCTTTTCCTTTTTAGACAACCTAGCCTGAAGATATACAAATATCACATACAGAACTGAGCCATGTGCTAATTTCTGTGTGTTGTATAGGACATGCAGTCAGCTGGCTATTGATTCACCAAAGCCCATTTGGTCAGAGCTAGCCAATCAAATGCAGGTTCTATGATAATAAAATATAACTTACTCTGAAGTTTGTTGACCTGTAAGTTTCTTATAGAAGAGAAAGGGGGCAGGCAGTGTTTCTTCATGAATAGGGTGTGCAGGAGATGGAGGCAGGAGATCTTTGTCTCCAAATAAAAAAAAAAAATCAATAAAGTTAATTTCTTTCAAGTAATCCTGAACAGATGTGCCTTGATGGAATGAGAGTTGATTAAGACAACAGTCCATCCGTGTAGCAGTACAATACTTTTTAAAATATAGAGGTCAAAGTCCCTCTATATTTGCTTAGCTAAAAAATATTATTCATTGTTTATGCAATTACACCACTTTGTACTAAATTTGTATAGTATCATGTTACACAGAGCAGCAATATGGAATAATGCAATAATTTCAGTTATTTAATTAAGCACTGAACTTAGGGTCTCTGTATAATTTTACTCCAAGATTAAGGATGGGTTTCCTGCAAAAGATCAAGTATGTGTTTGGTTAGCAGCTGTTTAATAGACCGTTTATGATCAACTAAGTAGCTGGTTGACAGATTTCCAAGACTGCACAATTCCGATACGGGGGGGGGGGGGGGGCAAGTGGTGGGGAATATGTCCTTATTCCATGTCTCTGTGCTCTTGGGATTAGTATACATAAATAGTAGGGGATATAGGAGTTGAAGGAGGGCTTGTTACCCTGCAAAAAAATATGTTTTTATTTTTTTATTTCTTTAACTTTTGCAAGTTGCAGGGCTATTTCTCATCATATGTGTAGTTGCATGTCAGTGTCTGCCTTTCTGATGTTTTTACATCAATGTTTTGTGTGTCGACGTTGGGTGTATTTGATGGTTCCTCCTATACATATATATATATATATATATATATATATATATATATATATATATATAATATGTGTGTGTGTGGGTGTATGTGTATGTATATGAAACCCCCTATGTGGGCAGGTGATTCCCCCACACCCCCTTCAACTTATATACACCAACTCTGGGACTGCACAACAGTAAAAAAGGATGCATTTCAAGTTTTCAATAGTTTCAGTTTTAGACATGTTTTACATATATATATATATATTTATATATATATATGGGTCTAGGACATTTCACTGAATGCACATTTCACTGAAACTCAGATCACTGAACACAAATCACTGAAAGCACAATTCACTGAAAACTCAATTCACTGAAACACATTTCACTGAAAGTTATATATGGCCTTTTCCCACTGTAGTGCGACCCTGGAGTTAGTATATATATATATATATATATATATATATATATATATATATATATATATATATATATATATATCTATAGTAAGGGGGTGTGGGGAGGCGTAGCCCGCCACATATTTTAAGTATATATTATATTCGGAAAAGAGTAATATATTGGAATTGCAAGTATCTATGTATATATTTCAAAATATTTAAAATATGTGGGGGGGGGGTTATGCCCCTTACACCCCCCTGATGTGAGGGGCGGTGCCCCCCACACTCCACTTACTATATATACATATAAATATATAATTTTATATATATATATATATATATATATATATATATATATATATATATATATATACTAACTCCAGGGTCGCACTACACTGGGGAAAAGGCCATATATAACTTTCAGTGAAATGTGTTTCAGTGAATTGAGTTTTCAGTGAATAGAGCGTTCAGTGAAAAGTGCAAACTAATTTGAATTGTGCTTATATATATTAATTATATATATGTGTGTGTGTTTGTATATATATAAATATATATATATATATATATATATATATATATATATATATATATATATATACATATGGGTCTAGGACATTTCACTGAATGCACATTTCACTGAAACTCAAATGACTGAACACAAATTGCAAGTATCCATGTATATAGTTCAAAATATTTAAAATATGTGAGGGGCTACGCCCCCCCCCCACATCCCCAAATGTGGGGAGGGGCAGTGCCCTCCACCCCACCCTTACTATATATACTAACTCCAGGGTCACACTACAGTGGGGAAAAGGCGATATATAACTTTCAGTGAAATGTGTTTCAGTGAATTGAGTTTTTAGTGAATTGTGCTTTCAGTGATTTGTGTTCAGTCATTTGAGTTTCAGTGAAATGTGCATTCAGTGAAATGTCCTAGACCCATATATATATATATATATATATATATATATATATATATATATATATATATATGGGTCTACTTCAAATTAAGGAAATGCCACTTACCTGAATTTCATATAACCAAGACAAAAACACCAAAGTGGCATTTTAAGGAACACTTACATTACAGATAGTTTAACTAGGGGAAAGGAGTTAGTCAGCCAGCATTTGGGAGTTTGTCCTTTTCCCCATTGTAGTGCAATCTCAGAGTTGGTATATTTAGTTAGGGGGGTGTGAGGGGCAAAGGCCCCCACTTGGATGGGTTTGACATGCTTTGGTATGGCTTTTTTTGTTCTTGTTGGCTGACTGCCTCTTTTCCCTAGTTAAATTATTGTTAATGTAAGTGTTCATTAGTAGTAATAATAAATAAGCACACATCAACCATTACTTCATCCTCATCTATCAACCAGCTTCCCATTAGCTACTCAAAAATATTTTCAAGCTTATTTCCCATAACTCCAGTCCACTGTCGTAACCCCAAAATACTGAAAAATGTCAGTCTCAATGTTAACATAATGCTTATACCCATCTCTGCAAAACATGGCATAATAAACAAACCTTTCTCTACCATACATCACTGTGGTGACATCCACCCCAGTTCAGGTCCTAGTCAAACCCCAAACCAAAAAATACTCTCTAAAAGTTTAAAAATAGTCGCTCTCAACATTAGAAGCATACGCAACAAATTCACAGATTTTCATGCCTGGATGACCCGACACAACCCACACATCCTAGCCACAACTGAGACATGGCTAAAGTCTTAAATAAAAGATCCTGAAATACTACCACCTGGTTATAATAATATTAGGCTTGATAGAAAACATAAACAAGCAGGTGGAATAACTATAATCTTTCCTAATATGTTCACAGTA
Source organism: Protopterus annectens (assembly GCF_019279795.1). Taxonomy (NCBI): domain Eukaryota; kingdom Metazoa; phylum Chordata; order Ceratodontiformes; family Protopteridae; genus Protopterus; species Protopterus annectens. The sequence continues at coordinate 786,623,732 of NC_056747.1, forward strand.
GCTCCTTATACAGGCACAATTCCAACTTTCGGAAAAGCAGAAATTCAAATCTCATTCCTAAATCTTAATAGAGCCAAAAGTATATGCATTGCTGTGCTATATATCCCCCAGGACAGAGCATTACAATACTTGAAAACATACTATCCTGGATAACTGATGCAATCACAAATTAAATTATCTTCCTGAGTGATGGAAAATGAACTGACAGTCTTTAACAGCAAATTCAATGATCAACAGCATGACCCTCTTTGGATTCAATCAACTTATTAATACTCCAACAAGACATGGCAAAAATAACTCCCAACAATCTATCCTGGATTGGATTCTGGTTACCAACCCATCTAATTTTACCTCCTCAGGTACCTTTCCTGATACGCTAAGTGATCACCTGCCAGCTTATACCCACATGACTATTACACAACTAACAAAGAAACATAAGCTGAAAACTACCTGTAATCTTTCCAGATCCTTCAAGGAGTCTTTCATTGAATCTCTGAAGGCAGTTAACTGGTCTATCATGAATAGACTTCTTAAATGATGCAGTTGAATATGTCAATGCTGCATTTCTAAATATTGTTAACATCTTAGCCCCATAGCATACAGAAAGAATTAAAACCAGCCATACCCCATGGCTCACGACCAATGCAAACTCCTTATAAAAGACAGAGACAAAGCATGGATTAACTGGCACAAAGTAAATAAAAATGACAACAATTTGCAACTCTTTAGACAGCTACAAATCATAGTCAAGAAACAAGTTAAAAGAGATAAAAAGTCTTATTATGCTCAGCTACAAGATAGGCATTAAAACAACCCCAAACATTTCTGGTCCTCCCTATCCTCTCCCATCAGCTCAGGTACAAAAAAGAATTCCAGCCCATACCCAGACAGCCTCCTCTTCAAACAGCTACCTATTTCAATACATACTTCATAGAATGCATAGCCTCAAACTCTCTTAACACCCCCTCTACACAGTGAACGTCCACTACCTTAGACCCTATCACATTTCCTTCACAAAATTCACCTTTATGTAACTTCTCCAATATACATGCAGACAACTCCACCCACTTTATCTTTCAACCAATTTCTGTAACTCTCATAAAAAAAAGCTTTTACATAAATTCTAAAACCTTGTTCCTCCTCAGCCAACACTCTTCCCCCAGATTACTTAAATCCAGCTGCAGGTGCAATAGCATATCCAATCAACATTCTTATTAACAGATCAATAACAGAATCCTATGTCCCTAACTTGTGGAAAATGGCACATATTACCCCCTTACATAAAGGAGGTAATTCCACTGACATTACAAATTTCTGTCCCATAGCCATACTGTCTCCCCTCTCTAAAATCCTTAAAAGATGTATTCATCAACAGTTTCTCCATTACCTCTTACAAAATAAGCTAATCACCAACACGCAACATGGATTTCAGCCAGACCACAGTACCTCTACTACCTTACTGTCATTTACAGACACTGTCAGTACAGTTGTATCTGCAGTATGTTTAGATCTATCTAAAGCTTTTGACATGGTCTCTCGCAGTAAACTCCTCAACCAAGTTTTCAACCTGGGTCTAGTATCTCTAGATATTCAGTGGTTCTCTAGCTACTTTGCCAAAAGGCAACAAGCTGTAAAATGGCAAGGATCCATCTCTGCATGCCTTCCCACTTCCACAGGAGTTCCACAAGGTTCCTTCCTTGGGCCTGCATTGTTCAATATTTTTATCAATAAGCTACATTCATCTTCTTGTGAAGGCACCTTGGTTCAATATGCAGATGACTCTACATCATCTGCTTTTCAAACACCATAACTCACCTCCGAGAAATCACTCAGCAAGCTGTCATCTCCATTGAAACCTGGCATACAATGACACAACTCCTACTTAAACCCCCAAAAAGGAAACTCCTTTTCTTTACCCCCAAAAATCAGACCAGTAACAAAGCATCTTTCAAAATCTTTTCAGCAAATGGCACTGAAATTGAGTTACTCCACCATACCAAACTATTAGGAGTCATAATAGATGATAATCTTAAAGTTGACCTCCACATTATTTATTTATTTAACATTTGTTATTCAAAGCAGTATCAAGAAAACTCATCAAAAACTAGACATGCTATACAGAAACAATCATTTTCTGAGCACACTCAGAAAAATTACTCTAGCCAAAACCTACCTTTTGTCCTCCCCACTCTATGGAGCAACAATTCTAACTAATTTACAATCCTCTATAAAAACAAACTTGAAAGCTGCTACAGCAAAATTGCTAAGTTTGCTACTAATTCATCCTCCTTTACCCATCACTGTAGCTCTGCATACACTTAGCTGGGTGTAACTCCCCCCCACCTCTCTTACATTCAACTTACAACTGTACATAAAATCATACACAAACTATTTTCCAAAAAGAATTCATAGATTGGAAGACAAACAACTTCTCACCATGAATAAACCAAACAAATCCCCTGGACAAAGGCTATACTTGTACTTAGTCATAAAAACTGGAACTCTTTACCTCTAACTACCAGAACTATTTCTAACCTACCCACCTTTAAATGCTCCCTAAAAGAATACCTTACAAAATCACAGACTTGTTCCTGTGCCAATCATCGCTGAACTTATTCACTATACTTCACTCACCCCCTTCAACCCAGATCACACTTCATAATCCTCTCGAGCCGCCTACTCCACTCCTTTTGTTGTCCCCACAACCTTACCGTATATAATTCATCTCTGCAGACCTTTCCTCTACCTCTTTCCTCCCTACTCACCTGAGCTACCTGAAGACCCCCCTACCCTGCACTCCTCTTATAATCCCCTTCTCTCCATCGTTTCTCCTTCTATAACCATAATATGAACACCTCTCTCATACTAAGACATCACTCAGCTTCAACTCATGGCCTCTAATCATGTCAGTTCTGATATATCTTTAAATATTTTATTAGAATTGTCTCAGGTCTCATTTACCACATACTAATCTATGTAACAAATAATATGACTATTGAGTTTTTCCTCACATATTCTCTTCAACTCATGTTATTATTTTTCATTGCACTCTACTATGAAACATATATTCTATGTTTTTCTCATTATAGCATTTTTTTCACTCTTATGTTTTGTAATGTAACATGATACTTTGTGATTTAAAATATCTATACTTGATTTTTGAAATATTGTGAATGTGGAGCTTTTCTCCCCAGGCCTCCACTGTAAATGGGCAGCTTCTGGCCCAATTGGACTTTCCCGGTAAACAAATGTCATATATATATATATATATATAGATATATATATATATTTATATATATATATATATATATATATATATATATATATATATATATATATATATATATATATATATATATATATATATATATATATATATATATATATATATATATATATATATATATATATATATATATATATATATGTATATACACACACACACACACACACACACACACACACACACACACACACACACACACACACACACACACACACACACACACACACGTGGGTCTATGTTAGATGATCAACTTTTCAGAAACTCAAAAAAATATCAGAGAGACCATAAGACTGACTTTCTGAAAAAAAACACAAACATCTACCTTTTTTACATCTTTGCAGAGGGACAAGCCCCCCCCGTACCATCCATGTGGGAGGCTGCACCCTCCACACCCCCTGCAAATTATGTATACCAACTCATCGCAATATGATGAGGAAAAGAGTAAATCCCCAATCCTCTCTGTACTGCGCTCTCCATTCAAAAGCTTGGAATTTTCAAAAACTCCATTATATGGTCTTGACCATATGGAGTGCGAGTTTCTGAGTATTCGATCAACTGATAGGGACCCCACACACACACACACACACACACACACACACATATATATATATATATATATATATATATATATATATATATATATATAATGGATGGAAATTTTGTATACCTTACAAATGGGTCAAGTTTCTAAGTCCTGGCTTGTTGTAAGCAAGACAAATTAGGAGAATCTCAATCCACAGACATCCCCCAGCCTAGTACTACTTCATGTAAAGTACCCAAAATATCCATATGTAACTAGAATAGGGTGGAGGTACATAGCTCACATACATTGCCTTGGCTAACGGACAGTAGAGTACAGTATGCCAGGGAATTCTGGTGTATAATTCATCCATCTTCCATCTGCAATGACACATGTCCCCAACTGTTGTAGCAGTGCATGAACCCCCAAACCTGACCCTTGAGGTCTAAAAGTTCATAGACATTGAACAAATGACTATATTTCAGCATTACAATGGAGACACAAGGGGAGATTTAAGCTAATCAATAACTGTTGTAGTACTAATCACAATACCATTAGTATAAAAATGAATTCACATTCTGGCACTGACAACACAGAGGACTGATACAGTGAATGAGCAGTAACAAGAGTCCTATGAGGGACAGGTTTGTTAGTGCTGTTTTTTTACTATCAGTGGATTCCATTCAATTGGGTTAACTTTGTCAAACCACAGGTTCAGTGAACTGTGATTTGGCAAAATACAGCACACTCCCATTCTACCTCTGTCTGTATAGTCTTTATATTTTATATTAACCAGGTAAGCCACTGGACACACATGTCATTTTTCAGGGGTGATCTGTGAGCACTGACTGGTTGAGTATTTATATTCTAAACATTATTAAACTCTAATCAAAACAACCCTAAAGCTTTATGGTATTTTATAAATAAGCTTTCATTTTATGAGAAGTTATCACCACCACTTTCTACACTCACATATCCATCTGCATGCTGACATCCACAATAATTATTTTACTCTAAAACCAATCCCCACATCCAAAATGAAAATATTTCTACTTAGATTAAAACCTACCACTCTAGCCATAGATACCCACCCAGCAAAGGATACCATAAAACTGGTGCAGATGCGGTACCCTACCCAATATCCATATGAATCAAAAGTTCAAGTCAAGAAAACTATGTTACAGCCTGTATAGAAAAAATATCTTACATCCTAACTTACACAAAGGAGGACACCCTGTAAAACTGTCAATCTACAGGCCAACTGCTATCCTTGCTGCCATGTCAAAAATCTTAGAAAAATTTGTTCGTACTCAACTGCTCCAACACTTCAGGATAACAGTAGCCTCTTTCCTACCTGACATGGATTTAGACCAAATCACAACATACTAACTGCCCTCTTGGACTTTGCAGATGATATTAGTCATAACAGAAACAATGGCACAATGGTTTCCTCACTATTCTTGGATCTGTCAAAAGATTTTCACACTGTCTCAAGTGAAAAATTGGTCCAAAAACTACAGTGACTAGGTTTCTTTCACATTCCAGCCTCCAGCGGTTCAACAGCAGTTATAAAATCTTCCTTTCCTTTCTTCCAGTCACTGTTGGGATATCTCTAGGATCTTTCTTAGAATCACTGGTATTTAATGTCTTCATAAATGACCCCCATAAAGCCTCCACATGCATCTAGCATTCAGTGAATCAATTCATCTCTATATTTGACATTCTGTCTAAAATCCAGACAATTACCAAAGAGCTGGTCTCTTCCACTGAAGTGTGGCTAGACAGCTCGCAACTGCTCAGTCCTGCTTCTATTTACTTCTAAATCTCACTCAGACAGCCATCAATTTCTCAGGCAATACACACATTCAAAGGGTTACACATACTAAGCTGCTTGGTGTTACTATAGAATTAAAAAATTAAAATTTGATCAGCATATGCAAAAAGTAATCAAAAACACACATCGAAAACTTACATCATTATACCTAATAAAACAGCATCTCCCTGAACTTAGTAGAATAACTATATAATCCACCTATCTACCACCGACACTATTACATGCCTCATCTGCACTTGTAAAATCTCCATGTAGCCAAATTCCCAAGCTACAACAAAATTGCCAGGTTTGCTGGTGACCTCCCTTTTAGGGTCCATCACTGTAATGTTCTTAAAAAACTTAACTGGCTGGAACTACCTCAACTGCTCAAAATACTGTAGCCCACAACCCTTGTACATAAACCTAAGAGTGTTCCCAGCCAAAAAATGTATCCCCAAGCCTACCTACCCTCCACCTACCTACGCTCAACAAACAAAGCCTTACTAGGCACTCCCAAAGAAAGTAATTCAGCAGAGGAAGCCCTATATTCTATTCATATCCTCTCATATCTCAGTAAATCAGTAATAACCTGTCCACTAACTAAAAGACTATCTTGAGGACTCTTAGCTACACTATTACTCCTCACTAAGCTAACTCTAATACAAACAACCCTCACCTTATCCACTTATTGGCTACTCTTGCACCCCCAGAAACATTTGGGCCTTAGTAATAAACATTGAAGATTTAATTGTAAATAAGATGTATATAGTCTAAGTCACTTGTACCTTCTGCACTCCCTACTCTTAGACTAACACTTCCTGACCTGTTGTCCACAACTAACATTGTTATGCCTGTTACTACTCACTGCACTACCCGCTAAAGGGTACATTACCGTAAAGTAATGCACGCTCGATACATTTACTTTTGTTTACTCTTGCATATTCATGTTTACAGCTGTTCCAGTATAAATGCCTGTATATAATATATTCCATGTCAACATGATATTGTGATTTTACCATTGAGAATGTATACTTTTACTCAACATGGTTTTATGTAATGTGAATCAGTTCAGTATACTGCCGGGAATAAATTACTACTACTACTACACTTATGTTATTTTACAATAATTTACTACTACTACTACACTGATGTTATTTTACAATAATTTACTACTACTACACTGATGTTATTTTACATTGTGGGCCCACATCAGAAAGGTTACCCTGAGGTGTAAGCCTGATTTGCATCTTGCGGAATTCATTTATGATTCAGAGACAGCCCTACCAAAGTGCTTTACCACTAAATGGCGCAGTACTGTACTGGGATGTCTCTTTGGCCTACCACAGATGCTAATGAGGCATTCAAGGAAAGCAGCCTATGCTAATTAAGCATGTGTTCTCCCTACCGAAAAGCTTGTGGTAGTGC
>NC_056747.1:786635775-786720775 GCF_019279795.1 Protopterus annectens
TCAACAATTATTGATATTATACTTGTTACACAAAAGGGTGATCTATTAAGCCCAATGTGTCCAAAGGGATTTATTTTATGTTGATAAGATTGAATGGATGATCTGGGAACATTTGTACAAGCACAGTTATGACACTGACAACAAGAAGACATCTAATACTCTATTTAGACACATTTATTTATTCCATGACCATGATTATGTGTTCAGTGGTATTGACAAGGTGTATATGGATCCAAGGGGGGCAGTGGAAAGATAGGGTTGCTCATTTTGAGTTGAAATGCCAAATTAAGTTGCAAGCTAATGAGTCACCAGAGCTAAATGATGTCATCTCCTTGAGAAGTTTTTCAAAGAATAGGGCATTGAATTTGTGAAAAAGATGGTTGTTTGTATTTATGGGAGATGATTCAGGCATTTGAAGTGACAGCTTAAGAAATGAGTTTCATTTCATTGTATTTAATTTAACATAAATATAAGAAAATGTGATATATATTTAAAATAGTATATGTATTTTAAAGTTTGCACCTCTGTTTTGGGTAGAATTTCATTATATTTGTATATTTATTTATTCATTTATATATTATAGAAATGTTTTAGTAATTGAAGTATAAGTAATCATTTGAAGTACTATAAAAGTCTTGGTTTGATTTGGTTAGTGGGATTTGTTCACATGATGTGAAAGGTGAATTATAAATTGATGTGTCTATTATGTGAATGGTTTATTCTGAGGAAGTCTTAATAATAAAGATGAAAGCTCTCAACTTTATAAATGTGTGTCTGCATCTTTTAATACAGCAAATTGTTTGGTTAATTTATTTGATTTTTAATATATCCCACACTCATGGGTTCATAAGTAGGTACTAGGCTATTGGCCCTAGGGCCTATATAAGCCTAGCCAAAAAGGTATCCTGGCTTTTGCCACCCAAGAAAATTATTTTCCTGTGCCCCAGTTGAGCAGAGCTACAGAGGTGATCCCCGGGGTGAATTTCCTATTTTCCATCCAATCATCAATATTTTTCTTGAAGAGTTCTAATGAGGAGCTTTGTTTGATATAGCTAGGTAGTTAGTTCCAGTGTATGGGAAGTCTCTTGGACAGGAATCTATCCCTCCAGCATGTTCTGTTTATTGTGGTGACAAGGTTTAGGTCCCTAGAGCGTGTAGCTTGGAGGGATTGGGATTTCTTTAAATTGAGCATGTCCAACAGCTCTGGGTTTGACATAGCTTTATATGTCAGGCAGAGATCACCTCTGAGTAGGCGATATGCGACAGAGTAAAGCTGGAGTTATTTGAGACGGTCTGCATAGGGCATCTGTTTGAGACCGGTAATCCTCTTTGTGAGGTATTTCTGCAGCCTTTCCAGTTGTTGTAGATGTCTTGTGAGGTACATACCAAAAGTGGCGTTGTACTCTATAATGGGTCTAATGAGTGCCGTGTAGAGGAGAACAATGATTTCTTTTTTCCTAGATGAGAAACCTTTTGTGATGAGGTGTGCCAAGTAGAAGGATTTCCTGACTATTGTGGCAATGTGATTATCAAAGGAGAGACTACTGTACACCTGTGTCCCAAGGTCTCTTATCACACATTCGGTGTTAAGAATACTGCTGCCTATGTGGTAGTTCAAGGGGATGACAATACACGTTTTGGCATTGAGCTTGAGGCCATGGCTTTGACACCAGGCATCTGTCTCAGTGAGGCCCTTTTATATGATGTCCACATCATTAGGAGTTTTGATTATGGCTCCTAGTTTGCAGTCATCTGTGAACTTCGTTAGTCAAAGACCTTCTGTTTTAGCCTATGCTTCAGAAAGTAGATACCAAACAGGAGAGGACTCAGGACTGAACTCTGTGGTACTCCACTTGTCACTGGTCTGAAGTCAGATTTGCAGTCTGCTACTTTCACAGTGTAGATTCTGTCAGTGAGCCAGCTGGCAACCCATCTTGTGACATAGGGATTTTTACCTAGATTAGTGAGCTTATCTATAATTCCAAAGTGGGGGATGGTGTCAAAAGCCTTGGTGAGATTTAAATAGGCTGTGTGAACCACCTTACCCTCGTCTACGGCTTTTGTGACTGCTTCAAAGAAGTCTATCAGGATTAGGAGACATGATCTGCCTTTTACAAACCCAAACTGGGTGGGGTCCAGAGTTTGGAGATTACCAATGTCTTTGTTTATAAGTTCCACAATGATACGTTCCATGGCCTTGCAGACCAGGCTCGTCAGGCTAATGGGGCGGTAGTTCCTGGGGTCCGTGGTGGCTCCCCCTTTGTGGAGTGGGATAACTGTCACTGTGTGCCATTCAGTGGGGACAAAGCCTGAGGTGAGGCTATGATTGAACATGGTGCTTAGGTGGGGTGCCAGTTCATTCTGTAGTTCGCATAGAATGCAGCCTGTGATGTTGTCAGGACCCATGGATGTTGTGTTCTTGGCTTTGGAGAGTGTGGTTTTTACCTGTGCAGCCATGATTACAGGAACTTTGCATTCTTCCAGTGTAGAGATGGGCCATTTAGGGGGTGAGAGGGGGTAAAATTAGCACTGAACCTATCTGCCAGGATGCTGGCAATATCAGTTGGTTCTGTATATTTAGTGTCGTTGTGCTGTAACTCAGAGGTGATCTGAGTGTTGCCATTAAGATTCTTGACATAGCTATAGAATGCTTTGTGGTTGTCTTTAGTATCAGTGGGGATTTTGTTTTCGTAACTAGCTTTGGAGGATTTTATGAGGGATCTCAGCTTCTTACTGAGGCTGACCAGGGAGTTTATTTTTTAATATAACAGTAGCAAATGAGCAAACTGGTTTAAACAAATTAACCAATTAACCAATAAAAAGCTAAAAACTGAGTCCTATTCCAGCAGTCTTCGATCAGACAAGTTCTAACTGCACACTCCTGCCACTAGGGTGCAGGGGAACCTTCTCCAAAAATAGATGGTCTGGATTAGTGCTCATGTTATACAAAGCTAGAGTCAGCAGGTCTGAATTTAGTCTATGCTACAGCAAACAAGGCGTACCAATTTCAGAACGAAACAGTTCAAATAAACAGCCACAATAAGCCTTTAACCAGAAACTCCCAGCTCAGAAGGGCAGCGTCTACCCCCTCCTCCCACAGGAGTGCAGACCACACCTTATTAATGTAAAATAACTGGCCTGAAGCCCAAGTGCTTAAACCAGAACTAATACACTTTTAGAATAACAGACACTAAGCCTTCAATCAGCAACTTCCAACTTAGAAGGATGTAAGCTACTTGTCCTGCCACAACAGTGCAGACCACAAACCTTGACTTCCTTAAACCTCACTGTTCTGCAATTACTGTTCCCACAAATTCCATTTATTTCTATGCAATCCCTTTTCTAAAACTCCCATCTCCATTTTTTTCTGCTTTACAATACTCAGTACCTCAGTTACAGTTGGTTTTGATTTTGATTTCCATTTTCTAGTAAATTTTTTTGGGTACACCACAGCATTAAACTTAGTATAGACTTACTGTGACTAAGCAATTCAGATATTATACCGAACTGAAAAGAATAATTAGCTACTACCAACATATCAAAGTACTTGATAGGGGATTTTTAAAATCTGTCAACTCATTCTGTTCTCCAAAAAACATGTTCGAAATTACGTCTGTCTTCCCCATAACACCTCCAGCATTTTCTACCTACCTAAGGAAAACCCTTCAAGACTCTTTGGGGTGTAAAAACACGTAAGCAAACACCTCCTTGCAAAAATCTAAAACTGTTTGGAGTTTCTTGCATACCTGACTTGAACAGTTAGACAATTAGGCAAATGGAGGCTGAGGGAATTAATCCCTGAACCATAATAAGCAGCTTGTTAACCACTCATAGGCTTAATCCTCTGTGCCGATGGCCAGATTCACTCTGATATAATGAGTGCAATAATCATAATTTGCATATTCTGTTTTTAAAATAAAGAACATTTTCACAGGCCAACTGAAGAATTTTTTTTCTGGATCCCCACCCCCACATGACCATCAAGGTCCCATCCTGCCCACGCTATACAGTCACTCATTTCTTTACAAGACAATAGACCAGGTCCATTTGTTCTCCATTGGGGCAGGGGCTGAACATTTTCTGGGTAAGAGCCTGACAAGCCCAGTCATTCCTCACAAACACAGAGTCTGTTGACCTTTAGGAAGACAGGTCATCAGCTCACTTCTACCCCTGCAAATGAGAACAAAACTCTGAGTGGGTCATCATATGTTATGGAGCGGGGCTTTTTTTTTTTCTTTGATTTATATAAATTCCACAACTTCTGGCTGTGACTTCCACATTAGCTCCTCCAGAGAGCAAAGCAACATTCCACAATGCATGTTATTTGCCATACCCTTCACATTCTTATAGGTTTTAGTAATACAGCAGAGCGTACCCATCTCCCTTCCCCTCCTTCAGATGGCTTCTCCAGTAGCCAAGTCGCTAGTCAAACCAAGGTCCTCTCAGCATTGACTTTTTGTTTATAGTGTAAAGCCAACAGCCGTGTTTATAATAAGTTTCCTTTTTCTTTCTTTTTTACACTGCTGATCAAGGAAATTGAGTCAATGTACTAATGAAAACCTCCAAGGCCAATTATGAATTGAAACTAGCCTCCAAAACAAAGGGAAACCATAAAGTCTTCTTCAGTTACATCAGGAACTGCCATGGCAAAGCCCAGGTTTGTTCCGAATTAGTACTTAACAGTGTCACTTACACTGATCCTGCTGACTTGGCCAACCTGCTAGCAGATTCAGCACAAACTTCACCCCCCTGTCCCTCCCAAAGGCCCTTTTGACATCCCTGATACTTGTCCCGCACCTCACATCTCCATAGATCAAGTGTTGTAGGCTCTATCCAATGCAAAGAACACAGCTTCCATGCGACCTGATAATATCCCAGGATGTATTCAGCATCATCTCCAGCAAGAACTGGCTTCGCCATTGAGCACCCTATTCAACCACACCTTAAGTACAGGCTTCATTCCAGCAGACTGGAGAACTGCTATTGCTATCCCCTTACACAAAAGTGGTGCCACTACTGACCCTGGAAACTATTGCCCCATTAGCTTGACAAGTCTGATCTGTAAAGCCATGGAGAGTATTATTATGGATCTCAAACAAGGACATAGACAATCTCCAAGCACTTGACCCCACACAGTTCAGATTCGTCAAGGGCAGATCTTACCTGTTGAACCTGGTTGACTTCTTTGAGACTGTCACCAAGGCCCTGGATGAGGGAAAGTCAGTACATACAGCTTACTTTGTCTTATCCAAGGCCTTTGACACAATCCCCCACTCAGGCATCATCAACAAGCTAACACAACTTGGCATAAAGCCCTATCTCATCAGGTGGGTGGCCAACTGGCTCACTGACAGGACCCTCAAAGTCAAAATAAGCAACTCCGATAGCAGACCTTTCACTAGTGGAGTTCCCCAGGGATCTGTCCTGGGACCCCTACTGTTTGGCATCTATTTCTCAAAGGTCCAGGCAAAGACAAAAGGCCTGTGGCTGACCAAGTTTGTGTACGACTGTAAGTTGGGTGCTGTCATTGACTCCCCAAATTATGTTAACATACTGCAAGAGGGTCTCACAGCAACTAATGACTGGTGCCAAAGTCATGGCCTCAAGCTTAATGCAAAAAAAGTTATCGTCATGCCATTCGGCAAAAACACGACCCCTACCGATTACCACATCAACAGCAACCCCCTAAGCACACAACCTTTGATAAGAGACCTGGGCACTCAGGTTGATAACAACCTCACAATCAACCATCATGTAGCAGCAGTGGTCAGAAAAGCCTTTTACTTAGTTCATCTCATAAGTAAAGGGATTGCATCCAGAAAAAAGGAGGTTATTACCTCTCTATACTCTTCCCTCATTAGACCAGTAATTAAGTATAACGACTCATTTGGGATGTACCTCTCCAAACATCTGCATCAACTGGAAAGGTAACTGAAATACCTCACAAAGATTCCATGGCCTCCAACACCTGTCCTATGCAGACAGGCTCAAATCACTATCACTCTACTCGGTATCATACAGATTGCACAGGGGTGATCTGTGTCTCACCTACAAGGCAATCTCGGACCCTCCTACTAGAGATGCTCCATATCTGTAAGTCTATCTCCTCACGCACTACCCACTGAAAAGGCCTGAATCTAATATGCGACATCAACAAAACCTGCAGAAGATCAGGTTTTAACCTTGATGAGTGGATGGGAAACCACAAATTTGTCTCAGGGGTTCCACCTGTGTCCCTCATTGACAGGGGAGACAGGTGCTGACTGAGCTTTCTTTTTGGGGATAAACTCTTGGCTAGGCTTGTAAGGGCCTCAGGGCCATTAGCCTAGTTGATAGGTAGGTACTAGTCTATTGGCCTAGGGCCTATGTAGGCCTAGCCAAAAATGTACCCTGGCTTTCGCCAACCAAGAAAATTATTTTCCTGTGACCCTGTCGAGCAGAGCCACAGAAGTGATCCCTGGGGTGAATTTCCTATTTCCCATCCAATGTAATCTCCTATGATCTTATGCTGACCTGCCCTTAACATTTTTTTAAAAATATATATTAAAAAAAGACATATCTGACGCAATATTAATTGATCAGAACCTAGCATAAATGTTATCTGTTTTGTTTTCATTGCAAATGAAACTATTTAGTATACCTGAAAACAGAATGCAAAAAAATTTAGTATTTTATGCTGCTGTTTTTTCCCGTGTCTGACAGACACACCCCTGACAACAAATGCATTCAACCACAACGTGCTGTACTTTGAAATAGACTTAGCTCCTTTAACCAAATAAACATATTAACATCAAAAAGAGAACCTGTCACACAGAAGTTCTTCAGCCCAAGTGATGCCGAAAATGTCAACCAGGTTTTGGCACTCAGTATGCACAATCTCACAAAGCTCTCTGCAAGGCTGACTCACATGGTCATGCTGAATACATTTTGGCATAAATGCTCCACAAAGAAAGGAATGCACTTCTGAAGAACATGGAAGATTTATAAGGGGAAGAGAGGGCTAAGGAGAAGAAAAAAAGAGAACATTGTTAATCTGGTCACACTAATCATTTTCTGCATTCTACCTAGCTCCTTTTTTAATGATTATTTTTCACCATTTTATTGGCATATTCAAATGTTATGCATTTGATTTAAGCGGGGACACTATGCTGGCTTTTAATACTTATTTTAGGCTCTTGTATGTTTGTCTTACTATTTTCCCTGTTGTAGTGAATGGCAGAGGCTGCGTTTTTAAATACTACTTCTGTTTGCATTTTTGTGTTTTGTGATTTGATTTAATGATTTGGATATGATAAGACTGAGCTGTACTTTAGGAGATCTTTTATGTTTAGATTCATGTTTTTATTATACTTTCTCCAGTCTATGTGAAGGTAGATCAGATTAGTTTATTTACTTCTCTTAGGATGATGTAAACTACTTACATTTATTTTTTGAATTATATAGTGAACCTTTACACATTTTAATATTTACAAATAGTACTATGTTGTTTCATTCAACCTTTTTTGTGGGTTGAGGATCCAAGATGTGGAGACATATATGTATCAGAATGATCCAAGATGTGGATACATATATGTATCAGAATGATCCAAGATGTGGATACACATATGTATCAGAATGATCCAAGCTGTGGATACATTTATGTATCAGAATGATCCAAGATGTGGATACATATATATATATATATATATATCGGATTGATCCAAGATGTGGATACATGCATGCATCAGAATGATCCAAGATGTGGATACATATATGTATCAGAATTCATGCTTAGTTGTCTATATTAACAGTTCTGTGTCCTAGTAAATCTGGTTGCCAAACCCTGTAGGCCTACTGGTACAATACCAGAGTTATCACCCACGGCAGTAGCAGCATTCTGGGTAAACACATCAGGCCTGTATTACTAGAGGTTATACAAAAGAGCTTAGTGGTTATCTTAGAAGATTTAAGAAAATATTTAGGATTTTACAGAAAAAAATCATTGTTACTTGTTGTTGTAATGGTCTCTCTTTCTGTTTTCTCTTTTCTGTCCAGGATGTCAATGATATGCTGAGCACAGATCGCCCTGATTGGCAGAGCATGATGCAGTATGTAGCACAAATTTACAAATACTTTGAGACTTGATGACGTGTAGGTAGAGCAAAGATGGTGAGGAATCATGGAAGCACTCAGTCACTTTAAGGAGAATACTATCCTCTTACCAGATGGAGGTCTTCAGATTGATTTTTGAACTGAAGTCATCTTGAGGACTTAACTACGGCTCTGTGGAAACATATTGTTCCAGGACCATGATGTGCAACATGAGATCAGGTGCTTTAATGCTGAGGTGGAATTCTTAAGCAACCGTTTTGACTCCATAAAAAGTTTAAGACCAAATGGCAATGTCTTCCCAAAAAGCAGACGTTCTGTTTTCTTTTGGCATGTCAGATTAACTGTTATCCTGAAAAAAATCACTTTGTCTTAATTAAGTAATTGTGTCTGTTAGGTATTCTGTATGTTCACTTTTTGCATATTCCTCTGAGCAATATTGGCATTAAGAAATGCCTACCATTTTGTATTTGCAGTAAATTATGAGGTCATAGTGTAGCATAATTACATCAGATTCATTGTGTCATGGGAACATTGACAATGCATTGCACATCCATACACACTAGTTAGACTCACTTGAATTTTTTTAAATAGCCATATACTGTATGAAACTGCTAAAATGCTAGTCAGAAAGTTAGAAAGTTAATAAGATGCAGGCACTCAGTTTATTTCAAGTGGTCCTATTTTTTATGGCAATAACTGTTTTAAGCATCATCTGATACAACAGTATGCTCTGTTTTAAAGATGCATTCATACTAACTTTTAATTTCTGTTTGATTCACTTCAACAAAGTAGCACACTAATGCAGTAGTATCTACGCTGCATAAGAAAACAAACCATCCCAATATGTTGTGAGTAGCAGATAATAAGCTCTACATCTTTATTCATAATCCAGGTAGTGGATAGCTGTTCAGTCTGATAGGATTCATTTGATTCGAAAGCTTCCTACAGTATTGCAGCTCACCAAAACTTACCCTTGTTCTCTCTAATGAAGCTTGCAAGCATACGTCAATAACATATTGCTAATATTTGTTGAATAGACAGAAACAGTATGGCATTCTTAATTAGTTAATTTATTTCAAATTTTCTACACTACAGTTGTTTCATTAAGTATGCAGGAAGGAAGTATTTATTTATCATTTTATACAAAGTAAGATGTGATATACCATAAAACAGTTCATTACATAAGCTGATGAGAATAGCATACGGTTTTTATGCAAAATAGCTTTAATTAAATGATCGGAATAATGAATAAACAGGAACAGGGAAGTTGCTGTGCTCGTTGTCTCACTGTTGTACCCAGACCTTTAGTAACAGGTTAGTCAGTTTATATTTCCTAAAATACTTGAAGTGATAAGCATAAATACGCATAGATTTCAGCTGCCAAAATACAAGAAAAGGATTCATTTATAGATTGCACAATTCAGTCCGTCTTACATTTCTTATTCAGGATCCTCTAGCCATACCCCCCACAATAAAACAAATTACCTGTGAACATGTGGGTGTATAAATACAGTGTGTGCAAAAGCTTAAAACACTGACGTTAGTGCAAGGTTGAACCAGTGAAACTAGCTGCATTGGTAACTTCAAAATTTGTAACACAGCACAATGGAATATTTAATATTATTTTCAAACATGGAGCAGTGACTCAGCAAATCAGATGGCACTCATCCATTTACAGTCAAGCCTGTGATTTTTGGGAAAACATCCTATAAAACAGGGTGAGGTCTAGTCTTTCCTTGTAAAGCTGGAATACTCTTCCAAAGAGTAGGAAGCCTGTTTATAAAAAAGATATTCCTTAACCTGTGACCTTCAGGTGAACTCAAAGTTTAAAGGCTTAGAGGTATTGCTATGTTGATTCACGTGTTTATAAAAATGATTTCTTGATTACTACAATAAAAATTATTTGTGCCTGTCGAGTAGTGGTCACCCATGGCAGCTTTGCAAGTACAGTGTGCATGAGGACAGGGATAGTTCATGTTCAAAACCAAAACATAGCAAATGATTTCAGAAGGGACTCTAGGTTCATTGCAATGCAATACCAAAATCATTTATTTTTTGTTAACTAGGGGTTACAGAATTTGTTGCCCTTGCAGAGTATAAAGCATATCTTCCTCTGAATACTGCGTTTGCCCAAAATCTAATAAGACATCTATGAGAGGCAGCTTTATCTCACAGCCTGTTGTGCTAACCTGGTAAAAGCTCTCATTTGATTTAAAATTATCTAGGAAACTTCATACATTCAAATTAAGTTTGGATATCTGGGCAGGTGGAAGACAAAAAATATTCATTGACCAAGTTTGCTGGTCATGTGGCATTTATGACTTTTAAATTATAACATGTTCCTCTTTGTTCACATGCCACCTATAGTGTAATCATATATTTGACTTTTTACTTTACTCACCCACTATCTAAGGGGAGACTTACATGGGCTATGTTCATCCACATTTGTGGAAATGGGTTTACCCTGGCTTTAATTACCAGTTGTGAAGTACAAGGATTTACTTGTACTTTAATCATTTACCATTCAGGCCAGATAGTTATTTGGGCAGGGGCTTATCTAGGCTTTATCATCTTTTTGGACAACCACTGTGGCATATCAAAAATGTATTTACCGTTGCTGTTTACCATGCACACTGGATGAATTGGGACTCTAAGTGGTGCAGCACATGAATAATCATGCATCACACTGTCAGTATGTCTAGCTTCATGTAAATGCCCTGTCAAAGCCATGCATACTCCTCACATGGTCTTCTTAACATCCCCCCTCACCACCTGTGTCATATACGTGGGCAAAACTGTGTTTGACACTTTTATATTCTAACTTACTTCATGGGGAAAAAGCTTGGAATGAAAAAAAATCCTGTCATTCCTTAGATTCTCCAACTCAGAAATGGTCCTTTTCTCTGAGAGACTGCAGCTTTGGAGTTGATTATGTAAGGCAGCAGGGAGTGTAGGGGTACAATCCCAGCATGGGTGGGTTAGCAGATCAAGTCTCCCCCAAAGCAAAAAGAAGTAGGATTCTCATTTTTGTTTCTAGAACTACAAATGCACTTTGGATCAGCTGCAATAACCTTAGAAATTGTAAGTTTAGCATTATCAGTTTAAGACAGCTGACTTATATGTCCCCAGTACACATCATGTCCTCATACCTCTCAGCCGTCCAGATTTTTGCAGAATGTCTGGGTTAGTGCCTCATATTTTTTTTTGTCTGTTCTTTATAAAATTTGTGGTTTTCTGGCAAATCACATGTAAAGGCAGAGTTTTTACTTGGGGTAAAGTACTGCAGATGCAAGAATTTGGGGCTTGTTATCTCATTCATGGCAGTCAAGTACTTGTTGGTACTCTCATGGAATTAGTTTATCGAGAAAAATAACATAAAAACCCAGCTCCTAACTAAAAACAGAGGTGCATCCAGTGGGTCTTGCAAGTCCTGATTATGTTAATAAATTTTATAGCTATAGATTTGTCTGTTTCAAAATTATGTTCCTTCAAATATATTTCTGTATTGAACGACTCTGACAATGGACTTACTGCTAAGTATAAAACTAGTGTATCAGATATCTTTTGTTTAATAAATTATGAGATTACATTTGAGATGTTAGCTTGACTGTCATAGATTGCAGAGTACAGAATGCTCATTGCATATGCATTGTTTTATACAACAGTTGGTGGAGGAAGCTTAGGTCCATGCTGACATCATGTAGGGTTTCACTGCTATGAAAGGCATCTTTTCCTAAGCTTCCTCCACCAACTGTTGTATAAAACAATACATATCAAATGACTTCCAAAAGCTGATGTAGGTATCGTACTCTGCTACAAACACAAGACAACAAGCACCCAGCACCATATACATCAAGTTGTTTCTCACACAATAGAAATTGAAATTAGTCTATATGTATTAATAAAAAGCCATGGAGAACCTTTTTCCTCCCATCAGTTTTCGCAGTGATGCTTACTATTAGGAAAAGGAGGTATAAAGTACAACTCATAGATGCACGGTTGTTACTAATGAAGTAGAGTACTGCAATACTATTTGAATTGCTTTGTTGGCCTGGCCTTGGAAAGTAATGCTGACTGTCAATAGATTGACGGGACAGCAAATGGACATGCTATGAAGAGCTGAGCTGTAATATATGAGAGGCATTCGTATCTAATGTGAACCCTAACCATTGGGGACAGATAATGCTGTCTCGTGTGGATCACAGACAGCAAGAGGTTTCTTATCAGTAACTCGATACACAGGTAAACATGTTTAGCAATGCCCGAAACTGTTCCATGAAAATCAGAATAACGAATGCCGGCAAACCTGAAACAAATACCAAACCCTGAAATTCCCTATCGCTCTGGACCCAGGAACTAATTAATATTACCATTGGTTCAGAAGGGGGACAAGTTTGGACAGTCGGTAATGTAAGTTTTCGACATTCCAACAGTTAGGATGTAGTAATCGTGCTGGTGGACTCGACCACCTGTGTGTAGAGCTATTGATCGGAAACCCCAGCAGGGACAGGTGTATATTGTCTGCTGTGACCCCCAACCAGCAGAGACAGGTGTATGCTAACACAAGCTTTTCTAACACAGATACAGAGTCTTATCTTTTAAATGCTTGTTGGACAACATGCCTTTCAGAGCACATTGACCTATCCTGAATTACACTTCTGTAATCAACTTTATTTAGGCAGGTCCCCTACCCAGTGAATAAAGGAAAATCAGATAAAGAACAGTTCATCAAATCGTCTTTGCTGAATCCTTCAAATACAGCAAGTAGATTGATTGGGGGAGGGGGGTTCCTACCTCTGGTAACAGATGGATTCAGACAAGAGGATTTAATAAATTACTCACTGGACAGTTTTCCTTTGGCCACTTTTCATACTCCTAATTGGTCATACCACTTTCTTTCAGTCCCTTTTCACTCCCATAAGGTGCAAACTACAGGACACCCATTCTTAATTGTTTCAAGAGAATGTTGTGAGGCACCCTGAAGGAAAACATATTATCAGTGTGTAAAGGAGAAACATGCCAAAAATGTAAAAAAAAAATAAGTAACTGAAACATATCTACAGTATTGCATAACGGCACACTAACAGAAATGTACACTATGGCAAAAATCAATAGTCATAAAAATGAATAAACGGTCAGAAGTCATTGAAGAACAATACTATAGATTGTGTAAGAAGCAGTTGGAGACCATCCTGTATGAAAGGGTTTTAAATGATGTGATAGTATATAAAGTAAGGAGACACTGAAGCAGTTTGTTGAGAGGTGCTGCAAAGTCTGAAAGAGTAAAAGGAAGAGGATTTATTCCTGAAATGGAGACTTTAGTGCTTGTCTATCTTCTTATGTGATTGTCATGTCAGGCACACTACATGAGCACTAGGTTCTGGGTATAATGGAGTGAAAGTGAAGCACAGGAAATAACAACAACACTACAAAATTGTGACATTAGAAGATAGTTGTAAGCAATGTGCACGCAATCAGTACTTTTTGCAAAATAAAATGAATTAAATGGCATACAGGGTGCATCAACTATGACATGGTGCCAAAATTAAAACATACAAGGTATATCATTTATGACATAGTGCCAAAATTACAGCTAATGGAGAATTGTACACGTGTGGGTAGATGTTCACAACAGAGTAAGAGCAGCTCAGCATTGATCTGACAGCAGCTTAACTAAGAAGGAGTGCAGCATAAACTCAGCATTAATCTGAAAGTAGCATTACTAAGGAGGAGTGCAGCATAAACTCAGCATTAATCTGGCAGCAGTTTTACTAAGGAGGAGTGCAGCATAAATTCAGCATTAATCTGGCAGTAGCTTTGCTAAAGAGTGCAGCATAAACTCAGCATTAATTTGACAGCAGTTTTACTAAGAAGGAGTGCAGCATAACCTCAGCATTAATCTGACAGCAGCTTTAGTAAGAAGGAGTGCAGCATAAACTCAGCATTAATCTGACAACAGCTTTACTAAGGAGGAGTGCAGCATAAACTCAGCATTAATCTGACAGCAGCTTTACTAAGGAGGAGTGCAGCATAAACTCAGCATTAATCTGACAACAGCTTTACTAAGGAGGAGTGCAGCATAAACTCAGCATTAATCTGAGATCAGCTTTACTAAGGAGGAGTGCAGCACAGGTATTTAGTTGAGAGGTGGTATTGGAATGTGCTTCGATGTGTAGAGGATGGCATGTAGATGGCGGATGCCCTTGAGATGACTGAGACTATGGCTGAAGGACAGGCAGGGAAGATGGTTGAAAGTAGAACAAAGAAAGTTGTTAAACAGTTGGTCAAGGTGAACAGGGAAACTAGTTCTACTACAAATGTACAGTTTGTGATAGGAAGTGATGATGGTAGGACAGAAAGTAACTAATTTGTAGAAGATCGGTAGATAAGTACTGAATAAGTAATATGTGAGCAGTACATAAGGAAAAGAGGACTATTGGAAAGGAGAAGGTAAACTGTAGATATAAGGCAGATTATGAATGAGCAGAAGATAGAGTTACCAGTAGGCAGGCAGTAGTGAGATAGTTAAAAATGGATAAAAGCTGAGAAATCAATTAGGCAAAGAAAAGCCAAAACATAGCTGAATAAATGGATAATCAATTGAGTGAATAAAGAGAAGACAGAGCACATAAAAGGTGAATGGTAACTGGATAAACAATAGATACAACTTCAGTAAGAAACTGATATGGTGAGAAAAACAATAAAAAGAAGAGCAGAGAATGATGTTGGATCGTGCAGAATTAGGACACTGCTGAGTAATGAGACATAAGTAGAAGATCGCAAACTGTTGAGGCAGGCCAACCCCACAGTGATTTTATTATGTAACATGCACAAGTTGCACATACTGGATGACATAGCAAAAGCTACGTTTTCTACTCAGGCATTGGTTTCTTTAAAAGTTGTTTGACTATGAGCAATGTGGCAATAATGTCTGAGCTGATTTATTTTAGTGCAGCAATGTCTGTGCATGTAATGCATGTAACGGCACAAGTACTCACAGTGGGGAAATTTCATCTTCAGTATTGGTTTGCAAGGATATCGGTAAATAAAATCTGGCTAAATATCAGCAATACTTGACATTCGAACATTATACCTATTCTGTTAGTAAATAGTGAACTTTGTGCCCACACAGGGTATGTTAATCACGTTACAATAAAATAAAATAAACCAAGTATTCGTGTTTTCTCAACTGTTTATTTAAGTTAATGTGTTTAATTATTTCAATGTATTTTACAAAAAAATGCCTGTTTTGTGTTAACATTTTGTTGAACAGCAGTTTTCACTCTTGATATGTGAATTTTAATTTAACATTTCAGAATCATATATGCAAGCAAAAGGCACTGTGTATTTATCATTCAGTCTACAAAAGTAGCCCAGTAACAATCCCAGCAGCCCCATGACTCTATGAGACATCCAATAGGACTGCACTAGAGAAGGGATCAGAAATATTCACAAGATTGTCTGTTTTATGGAAAGGATAGAAGGAAACCCTTTCCTTCCCAGATGGTATATTTTACCTGGACTTCATTATGACTGTAATAAAATGTTTGCAAAGGCAAGTTACACTAAATGTTTAGAATTTTTATTTTATTTCCAGAAACATATACTGTCATCTGATATTCTTATTTATGTTTTGTTGACAGAAGGAGTCCTTTACTATTAACATTAACATATATTGCAATTAAAGATCATAGTGTTTACAGAAAAGGTAGAGACAATGAAATACATAAGAACTGTGATACAGTGCAATGAGCTCTGTGATTATGCTCTGAGATCTGCAAAACGATAAACTTGTCAAGGATGTCCCTAGCATGAGAGAGACAATAACAGTGCTTAAGGAATTCTTAGCAAAAGCTTGGTAAGGATGAATAAGTGTTGCTAAGATCAGGTCTTGAGCTAGAGACTAGCAGTGGACAGTGACAGCTGGCAAAGAACAGTGGCAAAAGTTAAAACAGATTATAAAATCTGTTAGCTCCTTTGCTCTGCCACACTAACAAGCAAGACATGTGGCAGAATGAAGTAATTAAGAGGTTTTACAATCATTAGTTCCTCAGAGGGATACTTAGTTTCTGCCTGCTGTCTGTCTTGCAGCATTAAGTGCTTTACTAGCTTTCAAGGGTTTTGAAAACCAGTGAAACATTTTGTGCTAATCTACTTTCTCCTTCCTTTTGTCCTGTAACTGGTAGTACATAAAGCAGATACAACTCCATGCTTCACAAAGACTTAGGATCAGCTCTCCAATTATAACCACCTTTATGCATTCTCTACATGGATGTGAAGATTCACCTGTTGAGCTTTGCTCTTGAGGTGAATTTATTGGCAGCCTGGCATCCATGTCTCGAAGTATAATAAGCTGGTTATGATCAGAGATTCAATCATAATCTTCTATATTAGCAAACCTCCTTCCCATGGCTGGAATATAGGATTTATATTTGATACAGAAACTTAATGAGTGTTGGGCGGCTGCGGTGGTGCAGCAGTTAGCATTGTCACCTCACAGCAAGAGGTTGTCTGGTTCAATCCTCGGCTTGGGTGCCTTCTGTGTGGAGTCTGCATGTTCTCCCTGTGGTCGTGTGGGTTTCCTCCCGATGCTCCTGTTTTCTCCCACATCCCAAAGACATGCTGTAGGTGAATTGCACACTCTAAACTGGCCCTAGGTGTGAGTGCGTGTGTGTGTGCATTCTGTGGAAGGTTGGGTGCCGGGCTGGCAACTCGACACCATAAAAAAACTCCACTGCCAATCATGAGTGGACAGGTGATCTGCTGTGGCTACCCCTAACCAGGAAAAGCCGAAAGAAGAAGAAGACAGAAACTTAATGAGTGTCAGAGAATAACTAAGAGTTTAATTTTATTCTGTCCTTGACTTTATGTTAATGTAGCTCAACATTGCTTGGCGTCCTAGCCTGAGATCCAAAACTGTTTTACTTGCATCCAGTGCCATCCTGGCAAAGCAAAGTACCACGTTTGTTACACTGAAGTTTGTTTAGTTAAATTAAGCAATCACTTGCCTTATCTGTGCTTGTTGTTGAATTTTAAGCTAAAAGTGTTTTTCTCTTTCCCTATTTTCTGCTGCTGTTAGACTGGTTGGACTAGAAATCGCCTGCTGTGAAGGACTTCTAGACAATTGTTTAAGTTATTTGTGATAATATTCTACTTGTGGGATTCCTTTTGTTGTGTTTTTACATTAACAGAACTGGGACTACTCATTTTGTGGCAGGAGGTGTCTGCCTGGTCTGTGTTGGGAAACTTTCTAAGTGGCTCATACTGTAGTTGTATTATTGACCACAGGGCACTATAGTCAGATTTCTGCTTTTTCATCTACTCATCTTGTGGCAGGAAGTGTTTAGCTGGTCTATATGAGTTAACACTCTAAAGGTTTCATAATGTAGTTGTTTTATTGTCCAGCAGGCTCTGTAGTCAAGTTTTTGCTTTTTCATCTACTCATCATGAGACTGGAGGTGTTCACCTGGTCTGTCTGAGTTGGGAAACACTCTAAAGGAGTCATAGTGTAGTTGTTTTATTGGACAGAGGGCTCTGTAGTCAGTTTTCTGCTTTTTCATTACTGGTATAAATTCAGCACATTTGCCAGGCTCTGTGCTCATTTTCAGAGAGCTCAGAAAAGCTCAATGTCCTAGCTTTCTAATCTAGAAGTGTTTTACTTGCATGTTGTAGTAACCAGACAAAACTATGTACTTTTATTTGATAAACTGCAGTTGTTTACTTATTTCAAAAAATCACTGCTGATGTCTTTTTTAGCTGCACATTTTTTGGATTTTTACCTAAACATTTTTTTCCATACTGTTACTGCTGTTAGACTATTTTCCTTGAATTTGCCTCTGTAATGGATTTCTAGCCAGTTGTTTAAGTAGTTTTGTGGTTAGTAGTGCCCTGTACAGAAGCAAATACCTAGAAGGCAAAATTGCCCTATAGTATAGCCCATACAATATACCCTGTAAAACAGAAAGTATGGAGCAAATATCTTGTGGGCCAACAAGCTAACAGCAGCTAGTTTGTGTGTTGACTGACAATATCATTAGATTTAGCAGAATTTAATATTTTATAGCCACCAAAGCTAGTAGAGGTTAAACATATGTAGTCTACTCTGTCCCACTAAAGTTCCAGTGTTAGTCTGCCCCATTAAAACACCCTTAATAGTCTTCTGTAAAACCCCAGCACACCTCCTCTTTGTAGCTCACCAATTAAAGGACTAGACAGCATGGATATGCAATTTCCTAATCTCTGGGTATCCAGCCTGGTGGATATGGGCTTCTTGAAACAATTTAGCAATTGTCTCACATTTACTGGCAACCATTTAATTCTTAAAGTAACATATCCTGTATGCAAGAGGGGTACATACACAACGTCATTGAAGACTAAACTCTTACATAGAAGCACTCATCAGGTTGCCAAAACCATGCACGGAGCACCCACCACACATGGCACACAGCACACACACAGACTAACTTATGCCAAGGCATTTAAATGTAAACTTCTGAAACAAAACAAAGATCGGCTAGACTGTCCATTGGCAAAGCTATTCCTCAGCTAACAGAAAAGCACTCAGCAAAAACAACACCTAACACCACACTTACAGTCGCACTAAATGGAGACCCAAAAATCAGCCCTTATGGCAAGCTAACACATTTACTAGTCATAGGGGGCTCCATTGTAGACATACTCATCTAACCAGGCTGAACAGGAAGATAATGGCTAGTTGCCTATCTGGTGTCAAGATCTGCCAAATTACATACGCACTCAAGTCATTACATCACAGGAACTAGTATGATTCCATCATAGTCCATGTAGATGTAAATGACCTGAGACATACCTCCCTGGATTATATGAAGAGAAACATTATGGAGTTCTCAGACTGTTTGCCCCAGGCTGCTATGACACTAGGAATGAGCAGCATATTACCTTCACTGAGGATGATGCCACAATATGAAGAAAGGATGACTGATTTTAACAAAGGTGGCTGAGTTTCTGGTGTTATTCTAAGGTGATCCAATATTTGGTAGCATTGAAGGGCATGATTAACAGACCACATTGCTTTTCCAAGGATGATCTGCACCTGTCCACTCTAGTCTTTCATATACTAGCTAAAACTTTATACATCCCCAGAGTGCCTTTTTTAGGCAATGCCAAATTGACAATCAGAAGAATTCTAAGTCTTTTGGACTAAGCACTTGGGCTTCAGACCAGTTGTTTTACATTAGGAAGGTTTGTGGCATGCACTGTGGTGGCAGGACAGGTAGCTTTCATCCTTCTAAGTTGGGAACTGCTGATTGAGAGCCCAGTGTCTGTTATTCTTAAAGTGTATTAGTTCTGGTTTAGGCACTTGGGCTTCAGGCCAGTTATTTTACATTAAGAAGGTTTGTGGTCTGCACTCTTGTGGGAGAAGAGGCTGGACTCTGCCCTTCTGAGCTGGGAATTTCTGGTTAAAGGTTTATAGTGCCTGAATATTTGAACTGTATCTTACGGAAATTGGTACACCTTGTTTGCTGTAGCATAGACTAGATCCAGGCCTGCTGAATATAGCTTTGTTTATATGCTTGTTGTTTGTTTGCTTGTTATTTCCCTGGAACGCTAATTCCACCTAATACGCGGCTTCTGTGGCTCACTAGTGATATCTGCATTGCTTACTGTACTTATTGCCTTGTTTCACTTGAAAGAAAGTTACTGTTTGTCGTTTTGCATTTAAGTTACCTGTAACACATTGCACTTAAGTTACCTGGCACTTGCTCACTAAAGCAATTATATAAGTCAGCACTAAAAATTAAAAGCACTACACCCTCACTGCCCACTGGCCCTGGTTTTCAATTATTAAGGAATTCCCAATATTATTCTAGCATGTCCAAAGGTCAGTTGTCAATCTCCTCTCCGGTCCAGCTGGTGAATCTGGGAATCTTGAGGCAATGTTACAACTGCCTCATGTACACAGACAACCCTCTCCTCCTCCCAACAAATTCCAACACATGTGAGAGATGCAACCATATAGCCAAACTGGAGGCTAAGCTCTCTCAACTCAGTACTGGCATAACCAGTCAGGAGGAGAAGGAAACCATACTCACTACAATTCCAGTCTCACATAGACCTACCACGACAGCAAACCAAACACATAATCACACAAAACATACTCGGAGGCTCTAAATAAAGATCTGCCGAAGCAGCAGAGACCTCCAAAGCAGACACCCAAGCAGCCGCTACCCCAAAACAAAACACGTGCAACACATATCTCACAAAGCCAGTGTGCCAAACAGTCACAGCCCTTAAGACTAAACAACACACCTGATACACTTGTAATAGGTGACTCTATCGTCAGGCACACTAACGCCCCGCTCACCAGGCTGGACAGGGAGAGGGTCCCGGTGAGCAGCCTGTCGGGTGCTAGGATCCGCCACATAACACAAGCACTCAGGTCACTCCAAGGCAAGTACAAATATGACTCAGTCGTTGTCCATGCTGGTGTGAATGACCTGAGACATACCTCCCTGGACTACATGAAAAGAGACATAAAGGAGCTCTCTGAGCATGTAGCCCAGGCCGGTATGACCCTGACCTTGAGTAGCATCTTACCCTCACCAAGAATGATGCCACAATATGAAGACAAGATGATCAATTTCAACAATTGGCTTAAGTACTGGTGTCATTCAAAGGGGATCCAATGCCTGTCAGCTTGGGATGATATGCTCGACAAGCCACGATGCTTCGCTAGGGACGGCTTGCACCTGTCACCCCTGGGCTTTCGGATATTGGCAAAGGCTCTTGCTACCCCCATAGTGCCTTTTTTAGGCAAGGGTCAAAAGACAAACCCACCTCCATAGGTATCACAAGGGATAAGAAACTAAGAGTAATGCTGCTCAACGCCAGAAGTCTAAACCTCAAGATGCATGCACTCGAAACTCTCCTTAGCATGGAGAACATCGATATCTGTGCAGTAACAGAAACCTGGTTCAGGGCTCCCGAGAGCACCCCAGCACTACCAGGTTATACCTCATACCATGCTTTTCGGCCCCAAAACTTGGACTGAACCACAAAAGGAGGGGGGGTATCGATATTCATCGAAGATACCCACACCTCCAGGTTGGTGGCAAAGCACGAAGCATCAGAGACTATCCATGTGCAACTAACAGTGGGTAAAACTGCCTTCCAGTTTATAGCCTGCTACAGACCACCCTCCCAAACCCAGGAACCCCACTCGGCCTTTCTGAGAACACTGGAAAATATGAAGGTCTCTTCAAACACCATTATATTGGGCAACTTCAACTACCCAAACATAGACTGGGAGCATTACTCTAGCACCAACACCCTAGCCCAAAGGTTCCTAGAATTTATAAACTCAAATGCTATGGAACAACTTGTTACCACTCCCACAAGAGGGGAAAACATACCGGACCTGATCATCACCAACATGGGGACTCTATGCTCCAGACCAGAAGTGTATCCCTCACTGGTAAGATCAGACCATAAACTAATCTCACTGGATATTCACATCCCGACCCCACCCCCTGCCCAGAAAACCACAGTGAAAAACTTCTCTAAAGCAAATTTTACACTCCTCAAAACTGAGGTGGAATCCTTCAAAGCCCCCGGGCCTGTGGAAAATACGGCCCAGACCGCAGAATCCTTTATAAACGCATTCTATGAACACCTTCAGGAATGCATGGATCATGCGATCCCAAATAAAACCAAGACCCAATCCTCCAAAGGCAGACATCCTGTCTGGTGGACCCCAGCCATAAACAAACTATACAATAGAAGGAGGAAGCTACTAAATGATAAAGCAAAATCCCAAAAAGGGAAGGCATCACAGATCATGATTAGCAAAAAACTACGGGCACACATAAAATTGTCTAAGGCCAGCTTCGAGAGAAAAATTGCACAGGACACTAAGGATAATCACAAGGCTTTCTTTAGTTATGTAAGGAACCTGGGTGGTAATTCCCAGATATGCTCAGAATTAGTCCAAAATGACAAAAAATACACCGAACCCACAGACATTGCCAACATCCTAGCTGACAGGTTCAGTGCAAACTTCTCCCCCCCCTCCCCATCAAAAGGGCAAATATCTATCCCAGCAGAGTGCTGCCCCCCTGACATCTCAGATGCTCAGGTAAGAGCCGCCCTCTCCAAAGCAAAAAACACAGCATCAATGGGACCAGATGGAGTCCCGGGCAGCGTCCTACATGAACTCAAAGAAGAGCTAAACCCAAACATAAAACTACTGTTCAATCTCAGCCTTACTACAGGATATGTGCCCAAAGAGTGGCGTACAGCAACAGTGGTCCCTCTCCATAAAGGTGGTGCCTCAACGGATCCTGGAAACTATCGCCCCATAAGCCTGACTAGCTTGGTCTGCAAAGCTATGGAAAGGATCATCATGGACCTCATAAATAAAGATATTGGGGACCTACAAACACTGGATCCTACCCAGTTCGGCTTTGTTAAGGGCAGATCCTGCCTCTTAAACCTGGTTGATTTCTTTGAAACAGTCACCAAGGCCATTGACGAGGGAAGGTGGTCCACACAGCCTACCTGGACCTCGCAAAAGCCTTTGATACAATACCCCACTCGGGCATTATAGATAAGCTCACCAGCTTAAATATAAACCCCTATGTCACTAGATGGATTGCAAACTGGCTCAAGGACAGAACCCACATGGTTAGAATTGCTGGAGCCATGTCAGACTCCAAACCAGTTACAAGTGGTGTCCCACAAGGCTCAGTCCTGGGACCTCTTTTGTTCGGTATATATTTCTCGGAGGTACAGGCCAACACGGAAGGACTGTGGCTGACCAAGTTCGCAGATGACTGCAAACTGGGTGCCATAATCGACTCTCCAGCCGACACAAGCATCCTCCAAAAGGGCCTCATAGAAACAGACAACTGGTGCCAGTGCCATGGCCTCAAGCTAAATGCCAAAAGTGTATAGTCATCCCCTTTGGCAAAAACAAAGTGCCCACAAATTACCACATAGGTGGAAATCCATTAAGTACAGAAGAAGTAATTAGAGACCTGGGGACCCAAGTTGATAGCAATCTCTCATTTGACAACCACGTGGCCAAAGTGGTTAGAAAACATTTTATATAGCCCACCTAATCATGAAGGGATTCACATCTAGATCAGGGAGGTCATCGTGCCTCTTTACTCATCCCTCAACAGGCCCATAATTGAGTACAATGCCCTTTTGGGATGTACCTTACCAGACATCTGCAGCAACTGGAAAGACCCCAAAAGTACCTCACCAAGAGGATCAAAGGGCTCAAACAGATGCCATATGCTGCCCGGTTAAAGAAACTCCAGCTCTACTCAGTGGCATACCGCCTGTTCAGAGGCGATCTGTGCCTGACGTATAAAGCCATGTCCAACCCGGAATTAATGGACATGCTGCACCTCAGAAAATCCAAATCCCATCGAGCTACGCTCGAGACTTGAACCTCAGCACTGAAATAAATAGGACATGCTGGAGGGACAGATTCATAACCCAGAGGCTCCCTTCACTCTGAAATAAAATCCCAGTCCAGGTTAGGCAGTGTCCCTCATTGACTCTCTTCAAGAGGAATCTTGATGAGTGGATGGGAGATCGTAGGTTTACCCCGGGTATCACTTCTGTGTCACTGTTAGATAGAGGCACAGTATACTAACCTCGAAAAAGGGCATAGCAAAATAAATTTAAAATGTGTGGCGAAATCCAAACACATTCTGGCTAGGCTTATAAATGCCCTAGGGCAGATAGCCTAGTATGAACCTATGAACCTATGAACCTATAGCAAAATCAAGTCAAATAAACCTCAAGGTGTTAATGCCCGGAGGCTCAACAAAAAACTCCACCCCCTCCAAGCCCTCCTATCCCTTGAGACCATAGACATCTTTGCATTTACCAAAGTATGGTTTAAAGCTGCAGAGTGTACCCCAGCAGTGCGTAGTTTCAGTGATTTTCACACTTTTAGACCAGTAGCTGCACAGACAGGGGCTAAAGGTGGTGGTGTCTCTATATACATCAATAACAAGCATACCTCTAGGGTAGTCAAACAGGATGAGCTGCTAGAGTTTCTCCATGTGCAGATAGCCATAGATAAAATCTTATACCACATTCTAACTAGCTATAGGTCACTTCCATGTCCCAACAAGCTCACAGTGCATACTGCACTTACTGAGACACTTACCATCCAATGAAACACCCTACTCATGGGAGACTTTAATTACTCTTCTATAGACTGGGACTCTCACATGACTTCAAGTTTGCGAGCAGAGAGGTTCCTGGACTTTATAAATACAAACACCCATGACTAGTTAGTGCATACACCCACCAGAGGCTCCAGCATACTGAAGCTCATACTGACAAATATGGGAGAATGCTGCACCTTTGCCATGTCACATCCTCCCTAGTAAGGTCTGACTGTAAAGCTATCTCCTTCAAAATCAAAAATCAACCTCCCAGGCAAAAGACAACCATAAGGCCTTCTTCAATTATGTCAGAAGCATCAGTAAACCCAGTAATAATCAGGAACTATTCCAAGGCAAATTACCTTTTATTAAGGGATAGTTTGTCAAAATTCAATGCCCCCCCCAAACCCTGAGAACTCAGCAACCTATGCAGAATTGTTCACAGAAACTCTGTGCAGCCATGTCAATGGCTGCATAGAGGCTGCTGTACCTATCACAAGTAAGCCCATAACTAATCTTAAAAAGTAACCACTCTAATGGCATCCCAAATTAAATAGGATCCCACAACAAAAGAAAAAAAAATCATGGCAAAAATCAGGAAGCACAACACCCATAGAGATAAAAACTCACTCATCAAAGTAAACAGGCAACTATGAGGGATATGTAGGTTAAATAAAACCAACACTGAGGTTAATATAGCCTCCCAGGCAAAAGACAACCATAAGGCCTTCTTCAGCTATGTCAGAAACCTCAAGGGTGGCACACAGAAGTGTGCTGAATAGGTGGTTAATGGTGCCACATTCACTGAGACTGGTGATATTGTGAAGCTGCTGCTGACAAACTCAGTTCCATCTTTACCTGTCCACTCCCCCCCATCCACTCCCCACCAAGAACTACCCTCAGACATAACTCCTCCTCCAACTATATCAAGAAAACATGTCCTGGCTGCACTCACTAAAGCCAAGAATGCAGCCTCAGTGGGCCCTGAAAACATCATGGTATGCCTCCTGAAGAGTCTAAAATATGGCTTAATGGGATCACTGGAGTAACTACGAATGGAGGAGTGCAAAGGCCATCCCTCTTCATAAGGGCAGACCATCAACAGATCCAGGAAACTACAGATCCATTAGCCTGACTGGTCTTATTTGCAAAGCTATGGAAAGAATTATCATGGAAGTGATCAAAGACATAGGAGACTTCCAGACACAATATCCACCCCAATTTGGCTTTGTCAAAGGAAGGTCATGCCTACTGAACCTGGTGGAATTCTTTGAAAAAGTCACCAAAGCAA
Source organism: Protopterus annectens (assembly GCF_019279795.1). Lineage (NCBI taxonomy): Eukaryota > Metazoa > Chordata > Ceratodontiformes > Protopteridae > Protopterus > Protopterus annectens. Next base: position 786,661,324 of record NC_056747.1, read on the forward strand.
TGAATGAGGGTGAAGCGGTGCATACTGCTTACCTAGAGCTGGCTAAGGCATTTGATACAATTCCCTATGCAGGCATTGTTAACAACTTTATGGAAATGGGCATAAACCCCTTTATAATATGATGGAGTTCCAGCTGGCTCAAGGATAAAACCCAGGAGATTAGCATCAGTGAGGCCACCTTCACAAAGTGGTCAGTCACCAGGGAGTCCTTCAGAGCTCCATGCTCAGCCCACTCCTCTTTGGCATCTACTTCTCAGAGGTCAAACCCAATGTCAAAGGCCTCTGGCTAATCAAGTTCACAGATGAATGCAAGCTGGGAGCAGTCATACAATCTCACCAGGATGAAGGTCTAACAGAGGTAAATGACTGGTACCAAAGTCAAGGCTTAAAACTCTACCAGGAAAAGCATTATGGTACCTTTTGGGAAGACGGCCACCTGGGGAAACTACACCATCAATAAAGGGTTGACTTACTAGTTACAGATCTGGGAACTTATGTAGAAAGTAATCTAGCCTTCATTCAATATATGTTTAAGGTAATAAGAAAATCTTAGTATGTTGCTCACCTTATAAGGGCATGGCATCTAGATCCAGGAAAGTCATCACACCGCTGGATTCAGCCCCCATCAGATCCATCATAGATTATAATGCTGTTATCAACATATAAGTGACCAGACACATTCAGTAACAGGAATATCTAAAAAGGCTATTTACAAGAAGAATACAGTGAATAAATACAATGTCCTAAGCAGATTGCCTCAGCGCCCTATCCATTTATTTTGGCTCCTACAGACCAATACGAGGCAGTCTATGCCTGGCATACAAGACGTCCTTGGACCCAGCTTTTGTGCATTCACAAAACAAACAGCGTCAGAACTACTAGATCCAAAGATCTAGTTTTGCATGTGATATAAATAGGACATGTTGAGAGACTGATATGTACCTTAGAGAATTCCCATTCTCTGGAATAGCCTATGTGAAACCATGTGAAGCAAAGTCCCTCACTTACTATATTTAAGTATAAGTTGAACCAGTGAATGGGAAATTTTAACTTCACACCTAGTCTGGCACCTATGTCCCTGATGGACAGATGTAGTCAGTAATTCATGTCAAAGCCAAAATCAGCCCAAAAGAAATGTCTTAAACATAAAACTCATGGGTCACATTTTGTTTGCACAACTAGGAATATAAAGGCCCTACTGGTTGTATACCTAGTACATACCTATGAACCTATGAAAGCTCCATTATTTCAATTTTATGTTATGAACAAGAAGAAAGCCACCCATTGTGTGTTTTGTTTTTGTTTTTGTTTTTTATTTCTCAGTTATTCTTATTGTTTAAGAAATGAAAACACACAGATCACCATTATAGAATTTAGTGGGTTTAAAATCCAGTCCCAGAGCCTTGTTTCCTTATAAACAGTTGTCTTAATTGGCTTAACATCATGTACAGTGATGTTTCATTCTTTAATGTTTATATTTTTAGTTACGTCCCAGTAAGTAATGTCTGTATCAGATCATTTTATAGCCAGATTGATTATAAATATATTGAAAATATTCTGTAAATATGCATATTACTTTAGATATATTAGATCATAGATCTGTATTTGGATTCTTCCAGATTTAGGTCCTTAGTCGCCATTCACTGAGAGGAAAATATTTGTCCATTTTTTTTTTTTTTTTTAGGAAAGTGGAATGAGCTTCTCAAATAAAGAAAAAAAAATTTATGAAATACTTTATCTAGCTTTTGATCACTACCATACTGAAATCATCTGCAAGAAATAATTTTTCCTCACACTGCTTTTAGTTGAAAACTGAACAGGATAACAGCTTTAAGTATTTTGGAGGGATGGTTGAAGAGAAGGGAAGTCTGATTAAAGACATCAAAGCTAAAACCAGTGGGGCTGCCTGCAGCCAAGTGACACAAAATGTTAGGGGTAGTTTGTATAAGAATGCCAAAGGAAGCTGAAAAGTAAGGTGTACAACACAGGGGTGTGACCAATACTTCTGTATGGTACAGAAACTTGGACAGCGATGTTAGAGCAGATGAGGAAGCTAGAGGTGATGGAGATAAAGTACCTGAGATGGGTGGCAGGATGTACACTACGGGACAGACAAAGGAATTATGATTGCAAAGCAGAAGCCAGACTAGCACCAATTGCAGAGAAGGTCAAAGACAACAGATTATGATGGTCTGGGCACATGTAAAGGAATACAGAAGACATCTGGGTGAAGATTTATGAGACAAGAAGAAGGCAAGAGGAAATGAGGGTGTCCAGCAAGGAGATGGATGAACTGCATGAGAGAAAACTTGTAACAGTCAAGCATGAATAATGGAGAAGGAAAACAGTCAAGCATGACTAATGGAAAAGGAAAACAGTCAAGCATGACTAATGGAGAAGGAAAACAGTCAAGCATGACTAATGGAGAAGGAAATAGAGTGGCACCGAACTGAGAGAGATGGCAACAGCTGATGTGACACCCTGACCCCATGTAGAAGTATGAAAATAGGGACTGATGATGGTAACGATGATGACAGTGTTTTAGACAGTACTGTATAAGCCTAATAAACTATTTATACTGTCCAAATGGTGCAGATATAGAAACAACTGCATATATACCAATATCTCATTCAAACTGTATCATTACCACTCTGCCTTTCATGCCTATGTATTATTGCAGCAGATTTAATGTAGTTCTACTATGATTTGTCAATCACAGTCAGATGAAGCTACAACTGAATGAAATTTCCAGACGTAAAAAACAAAAACGAGTGATTTTTGCAGGCTGCATGCACCATCCTATTGGCTTTTATGTTCACCTCCCTTTCCTTAGATACAGCAGCATAGCTAAGGCAGGGCAAAAGGGGCAACTGCCTGGTTGCAAAGTGTCAGAGGGAGTGATTGGCTATCCATCATCCTGATTGCTCTGGTCTACCAGCTTTTTTGGTCAAACCTGAGTGCTGTTAGCACTCCATGTGTTGTCTAACTGTACCAATTGCTTGCTGTAATTTAAATGTAAAAAAAAATGTTTTTAACTAAAACGTGAGTGCTATAGTGCTCTGTGCAGAATATAAACTGTAGTTTGCTACAGTTTAAAAAAGAAAATATATTTTTTAAACTAAAACCTGAGAACCATAGCGCTCCATGCAGGTACTGTAGCAACTGTTTGCTACTTTTATAGCAAGCAATTCCTACAGTTTAAAAAAATATATTTTTAAACTAAAACCTGAGTGCCCTCTTGCTGATCCATGCAGGGTATAAACTGTAGCAACTGTTTGCTACATTTTTAGCAAGCAGTTTACTTTGGTTTAAAAGAAAAAAAAGGTTTTATTTATTTATTTATTTATTTAAAACCACAAAAATCTCACCACATCAATGGATGAAACCAACTCCTAGTACAAAATGTAATCAAGAGGCAAAACCAAGGAGGCGGTAGACATGGCAGTTAAAAGATAACTTGAGTTTAATGAAGTATGAGCGCTTTCACGTTGCTTCCACAACGCTTCTTCAGATACAATAAAATAACATCTCAAAATACCTTTATTTAAGTTGAATGAATATGTTGGGAAATTACTCTGTTGATAACCAAAAAAAACATTTTATTAAGCGCTTTTCGTCTCTCCTAATAGGAAGACTTCCTCAGATAAAAAAATACATTCAAGTCCACAGTTTAAATAAGTAAATCATCGGTCATGTGATACAAAAACCCACCTCCATTTAAAACATCCCTTCCGCATAAAATTGTTCACAATACAAGTTATTATATCTTTTTAAAATGAATTACATCAAATAACTAAGTTATTAAATATAATCCATAAGTAATTATACTAAAATATATTCAACTACTGAACTAAGACTCATATTCAGCCTTGTTTACCAAAAATAAAACTAAATCCTAACAATTCAATGTTTTTTTGGTTACCAACAGAGTAATTTCCCAGCATATTCATTCAGTTTGTGTATTATCGGCTTTTTGGTTTATATGTGTGCAGCGGCTATGGAAATCTCTCAAGGTACACCTTTATCTCCTTCACAAAGAGACATTATAGGGGACTTGACTTTGCTTATCTAAGCTCTGTCCCAAAGGGTTGATAACCTCTCTAAGAGGTTAGATGAAACAAACACATCGCAAATCAGTGGCATAACAAACAGAAAACTGTCATCAGTATCTCCAAGGACGGAAATACAGGAAACTGCTTACTCAAACAGTTTTAGGAATGGAACGAGTTCCCCTCAAGCTGCCCGACCTTCCTTTTCATCGGCAGTGATGAACAGCAATTCAAATCAAACAGGACTTGGAACCAGCCTTACTAATGAAACGAGGACTGGTAGAACAGCTACGAACATTGGCGGAACACCCTCGGGGCTTATTGGAGCTCCTAATCTTGATCTCTGGCTATCTACATCATTGGGTTTTAATGAAAAAGACAGTGAAGACCAACAGGAGCAACCGGCTAGAGGGTTAACTAACATTTCTTCACTTCTACAACAATTCGACAACAGATTAGTGAAATATAAAAAACTGCAATTAGAAAGGAACTATTTTAAAGAGTGTATCAGTGAGGGTATAGTGCCTAAAGGGCTGAGAAGCTGGCAATACCCTAACGGCTTAATAGAAGGGTCTCACTTTCACAAAGACCTATTGAAATTATTCAATAGGCATGTTCTAGAACTGCTAGACTTGATTTGTATACATTACAAAAAGAACGCTGAAGCACTGGTTAAAGAGGCTACAGAACTGGACAACCTTATTAAAGCAGATGCTGCCTTTCAGCGATATCGATTTGATTATGAGAGAATATATTCAAGCATTGACCAACATATGCTTAAACTTAAAGCCATGAAAGTTAGTCACAAGTAAATTGACTGTTAGTAAGTATGTTAATGTCCTAACTTTTGCACCTGACAGAACTTAATACTGTAAATGCTCATTAACTAAAGTGTTATTCTCTGTAATTTCTGTTTATCAATGAAAGTATTTTTGGAGCTTTTCTCCCCGGGCCTCCACTGAAAATGGACTCAATATCCAGTTGGAACAGCCCAGTCAACAAATGTAAAATAAATAAAATAAAATTAAGTTAAAAAGTTACAGAGGGACAGACAAGCTTACAAACAGGCACAGCTTATCCCAAACCACCTTCTCCTCAAACCAATTCTTTTCAAAATCAGAATGGGACTATTGAGCCTTTACATAGGGTAGGCGACCAGGCAGAGGGCATCGAAGAACCTAATTCAGCACACAATACACCTGAACCAAGGAGAAGCTCACAGATAGCAAACAATAGAACAACACAGAACAATGGGGAAAACCAAATAATGGAGGGACAAATGGAAGGAATTTTTCAGAACAGGGCATTGAACCATCGCCCTTATTCTACACCCCAGAGGGGGAGGGGGGTGGGTCTCAACGCAAGAACAACAACCCCAACAACAACAACAAAAGGAATAATCGGAACAAGCACAGATAATTTATGGGGAAGAGGGGTTTGAACACGTTTGTGACATTGTGTACAACTATGACCATGATTTCAAAATATATAATTATACAACAATAAACATTGAACAGAGTCTGGCAGATTATTAGCCAAGGTTCAGAGTTTTGTTCCTTCTTGTAGAATGGACATTGCAAATACACTTATAGACCTTAAACTCTTTGTAAGAAAATTAAACTTCAGGGTGTTATTTGGTCAGGATAACAATGACATGAATGACTATAAACTAGCTAGTACATTTACTGGATTTACGAAACACAATAGAGCAGGGCATTAGGTCTAATTTGTTTGTTCCTAATATAAATAAAAATGAAAAATTGTTGTTGCAAGGCTTACAACAGGCAGGGATACATGTTATGCAACCCGATAAGGGTGGAGGGTTGGCAATTATGTATAGTGATGGTTATACCAACAGGACGGAGAATGTTTTAAACAGTGAAACATATGTGGAAGTCTCTAGGTCAGAGGTCAATGGGGCCTATTCTAGAATTATATATTGGTTAAATGATCTGTTTATAGATGCTAGAATTAATATAGACCTCTTTAACTATCTTTCAATGCCAGACCCTAGGATCCCAGTATTTTTCGAGATCCCAAAGGTCCATAAAAGTACAAGGAACCTCCCCATGAGACCATTAGTGGATGCAAGGAACAGTATCACGTATTCCCTAGCAAAGGTGATTGATCAAACGTTGAAGAAATATGTGATCCAGGAGAGTCAGATGTGTAAAGATTTCTGGACTTTCCTTTCAAACATCAATACAATAGAATTTAATCCCATTTACAACTTTATTACAGTTGATGTAAAAGATTTATACTCTTCTATTCCCCATTTAGAGGGAGTAGAGTAGGTAAGCTACATGATGCACAGTAAGGGAGCACCCTCAGATGAGATTTCCCCTCATCTGTGAACTCATAGATATAGTTCTCACCCAGAACTTTATAACTTTCAACAATAAGTATTACTTACAAAAAGTCGGGTGGCTATGGGTTCACCATGTGGTGCTAGCCTAGCGAATTTAGTAATGGCATACTGGGAACAACACTTTGTAAAAAACAACTTAGAGATTGCTAGCTGAATCATCCATTACACTAGGTTTTTGGATGATATTTTTATGATATTTTTATGATATTTGATGGTGACGAAAAGCAAGCTATAGATATGATAACCTATTTTAACAATACAACTCAGTTCTTTACATTTACATACACTTTCAGTACTGAATCTATAGCTTATTTGGATGTAAATCTCAGGAAAGATTTAGTTACTAATAGTTATTGTGCACACATTTTTCGTAAAGAAACATATTCCAACACATTCCTCCACTTTAGTAGTTGCCATCCTTTACATCAAAAATGATCATTCGTTAAAGGGCAGTTAGTAAGGGCTGCCTGAACGGTGACAAAAGATGAAGACTTTGTTATGGAATGTAACAATTTGAGCAATATGTTTAAAGTAAGATGTTACCCAGAACAATTGATTAATGAATTGATCAGAGAAGTCAAAGATAAGAGGGCCGGAGGTTTTTATAAACCAATATTGTGCATTAAGGGCACAATGGTGGGTGATACTGAAAGGGATGTAAATATGGAACCTAGGACAAGAGAGTATAGTACTACAACACTCATTACTAGATACAGTGTAAATGCTCCAGCTGTGTGTTCTCTCATCAATAAAAATTCATCATTGATAATGAGTGACAGTGCACTTAGGCATAAATTTCAGGAAACAGGAAAAATAGTTTTCCAATGTGATTAGAACTTAAAAAACATATTACAACATAAAGTAAAAGGCCCCTGCACATGAACAGGCATGGTCAAATGCAATATGTGTAATTTTTGTAAACACATGGACGTTGGTCAAAACTTCACTTTGAGGAATCAGAAATATGTGACTAAATGTAAGTTCAACTGTCAGAGTGAAGTGGTTGTATATATGGCACAGTATCATCTGGGAAAACGGACCGAAAGCTAAGAGAAAGAGTATATGAACACTTGTATTATGTTTCTAAAATAAAAAAAGAAAGTGCCTTAGCTAGACATGTGGAGACATAACCTGATCATATGTTTAAATTCAGGGCTATTGACTGTGTCAACTTGAATGGCAGGGGTGGCCCCAATTCATTATTATTAGAGAGACTTGCATTGAGGTGGCAATTGTGTACAGACAGTTGCCACTTCCCAGTATTGAATGAAGTTGTTTTCTATTTTGTGCATTTTAAAATTGAAAAAAATTAGAATGATAGATATAAGGGAGGGTTAGACTAGTTTACACCCTTGCATATTGGGTGCCAATATGTTCAAAATAACTCAAATAAAAGTCAAAAAGCAACCAACAAATAATTAATTAATCCTATGTATTTGTAAATGAATTTGTTGAATTGCTAAGATTTATCTTTATTTTTGGTAAACAACAAGGTTGAATATGAGTCTTAGTTCAATAGTTGAATATATTTTAGTATACTTACTTATGGATTATATTTAATAACTTAGTTATTATTTGATGTAATTCATTTAAAAAAGATATAATAACTTGTACTGCAAACAATTTTATGTGGAAGGGATGTTTTAAATGGAGGTGGGTTTTTGTATCACATGACTGATGATTTACTTATTTTCTGAACAAAGCAAGTATTTTAAATTAGTGTACATTGTTATTTTAGTATGTTCATATACCTGTTGCACTGCTGTTGATGTTATACTTAGAACACATTAGAGATTTACATGACTGATGTTCTTTGGAAAAAGGAATGTATAACAGATACTGAGAGAAGGCAGTGCAGACCTTCCTGCATTTTATTATATACAGGAAAGCTTTAATTTACAGTTGGCATTTGTCACTTTTGCTGCCAGACAAATCTCTGTGTGCCTTCAGTGAAGTGATATAATGTAATGCTCTGGGCAGGAGTCCTAATCTGTGGCTGTCATCACCTTGTATCTTATTTCTGGCACTTATTTTCCTTTTTACAATATTATCTCTGTCCTTGGAATAATAAAAATTTCTCTGCTTAGGCAGCCAACTTTGCGATAAGGTTGATGCCAGTGAGATAACTGGAGCATTTCTGCCCAGAAATACATTATACTCCTGTAGTGGTACATGATTTACATGACACATGCGCCTGTTCCTTTCCTGCTTGGTGTTCCCTTCATTGTGCACTAGCCTTGATTTTAAGTAGATCTATGGGCTTGGTACCTCTGTTTGTTCCCTTTAGTGCACATCGTCACGAGGCAGAGTTTATTTAATATTCTCACTCTGTTGCATCACCTTCGTATTCATTGGAACGATGCCATCTGTACTTGTACGGCACCAACATATCCTTATTACACCATTTTGGCACTGCCTAGGTCAGTCCTCCAGTCACTGAAAGCTAACATGTCTTCTCTACTCACAGTGTGCCATTGTGTAAAACAATAACCTGTGCTACGAATAATGAGCTGGCAAGAGTGTCGGGGTGAGGGTTGACAGAATGAAACTCTGAGCAAGATTGAGGGGCAAAGAAGGATTATAAAGTTAGGGTCCTAAAAAAATGAGAAAGTCACCGCAATCTAACTATAATATTAGTTATCCATTTATGTGTTTTTTAACTTTGGTATGTAACTGTAGGAAGAGCAAGGCTTCACGTCTAAGGCATTAATCATTTTATACTTCTTATAATGAATGAATAAAGGATCATCTGTAAAACCTATAATGACATTTAGCATTTGCTGTGCCCGACTCTTTGCACAAAGAAATCCTGTTTACTTTTATTACATAAAATATGTTTACTTTTATTACATAAAAATATACATAACAATTATACACACATATTTCTATACTGATTTCTTACAAAGTGTCTGATTTTATTTGTATGTGATTGGTGTGTGTGTATGGGGAAGTAAGAATTTCTGGCAGCAGATATGTGGATGGCATAAGTGCTTTATTATAGTACTTCAGTTAGTTAACACATACATAATTCACTGGATAATGCTACACGGAAAATAATTCTGATGAAACTTATAAAGACTTAGTTATGGGTACTGAGTAAGCAAAATAAGGGAGTAATTTTCCCATTAATTTATTCATTTGGTTGTTTTAATGCTTCATTTACTGATAAAATGAAGCCTTGTAATTATAAAGAAAGACCCTTTCATATGGTCCTCTTGATATTTTAACGTTGATATAATTGTTCATACAGTAATTTAGCCATGTTAATATAGACTTATGATATAGTGGATTAGCTCTTCAGAGCCCTTAAATTTTTTTTTTAATGAAGCTTCACTGCATTTATTTCACATATTGTTTCAGTTAATTAGTCACTTGTATAACTTGTTTTCATTTAATCACCCCCTGGATGTAATGAAGGCAAGTCCTCAAAAGCCCAGCCTCACAACGTAGGGATACAAGAATTCTTGGTTTTATTTAATATCTACTTATTTCCTTACCTGCAATACTGCACAAACTTGAAGTTAGTATTTTTAGAGCTGTGGGAATGTTGGGGTGAAGGGAACCTTGTTTCCCTTGCAAAGACAATTTTAGTGATGTTGACAAAAGTTTCAGTTTGATTGGCTCATTTGGGGGATATGATATTAACAAGTTTGCTGTCTGGGAAAGTGCCATCAGAGAGGTATAAGGATGGAGGTTTCACTTGCCCTGCCTAGGCATGTACAGTCATATTCATCTGAAAAGATAAAACAAGTGTGGACAAACAGAACTTACTCAGCCCCATCTTCTCGTGTCCTTTGGCTACTGCCAGTCTATCGAGTCAGTGATTTTGTTTGAGTTCATTTCAATATTAAAACATTGCTGGAACTTACTTTAATCATCACATGGAATTCTCAAAAAGGATGCATTACTAACACAGGCTGATCTGTAGTAGTGCAGACCCCAATGCTCCTTATGTTGGGGACCTTGGTACTTTTCGATTGCACTGGTGCACTGGCGCATAGCAAGTACTCTGGGCACAGTGGACTAGGTTGCACCCATGTTAGTAAGATGCCAAAGATTTCATATGGGCATTGCAAACTGTCCACAGCACTGCGGTGCAGTAGGATACCTGTACTGAAAGTATAGCATGTACATGCAAAGCCAGTCTCCCTCACTGCGTGTGTTGTTTGTTATGGAGGTTATACAACTCCCTAACTGCATCATTCCTGGTACAAATACCACTTTCCCACAGTTGATAATTAGAGATAAATTATGCTATGCATACCCAGTGGTGTAAAAGATGATTGTCACTGCTGAAGTGACACCCCAACCCTTGTGCAAAATGGGAAAAGGGTTTGAGGATGGATGGATGGATTTGATGATTCAGAGCCTCAGCACCTCACAATAATGTTGTCCTAAAATAAGTATTAATTTTATGTTGATCTGTTGAACCCCTGCTTTCAAATCTTGACATAGTCATTAATGCATGCCATATTCATCTAGTATTTCATACCTCAAAGTTAGCTAATTCACAAACTACAAGTCATGTTACACAAGTCCATTGTTTTTCTTCCCTGTGGCCACCATGGTAGTGGCTAGAACTGAATATCATGGAGGGCTAGTGCCACACCCCTTCTTAATCCACAGGTGCAAACCCCTACACATTGGCCATTTATGCACATATATTGATAGGTTGGATATGTGTGTGTGTGTGTGTGTGTGTGTGTGTGTGTGTGTGTGTGTGTGTGTGTGTGTGTGTGTGTGTGTGTGTGTGTGTGTGTGTGTGTTTGTCTAGAATGTTATGTTGTTACCAGCTTTTGTAGTTTTGTGATTAATGGCATCTTGCTAACAGTTGTGCTCGTGAATCAATGGTAGGAGACAGATCACCATAATATTCATTTTTATCTACAAGCAAGAAGAGTGATGGAGGTGCTAAAATACAATAAAAATAAGTATTATTAATGCCTAGAGTAATAGGAAGATTGAAGGTCATTGTAACAGAAAGGACAGTACTCTCTACTTTCTGCATTTAGGGGTGAGGTGGGACAAATGGCTGTATTATGTCTGGCTCAGCTCATCTACAGCAAAACATAATACACATGTTTCATAAAAGTTTGTACAAAGTCAACTAATTACCTGATTTAACTGATTTAAGAATCTCTAATAGTACGATAATATTCAGGGGAAATATAGGGTGACTGTACTTCTGTGTGAGATGGCAAATTTGCCTGTGGTGTACCTGTCATTTTGTTGTAAATGGCATAACCTTGCTTGTGTCTACAGACACAACACACGTGTGTGCTCCATGTATAGGTAGACACAAAGGTTCATTATGTGGTGTGGTAACAAGCAATAGGAGTAGTGTGGTAGAGATAACTACCTTATGACAACTTCATCCCAGATGTCTAAAGTAGGAGTTGAAGAAGTTATCTGAATAGGAGTAGTGTGGTAGAGATAACTACCTTATGACAACTTCATCCCAGATGTCTAAAGTAGGAGTTGAAGAAGTTATCTGAATAGGAGTAGTGTGGTAGAGATAACTACCTTATGACAACTCCATCCCAGATGTCTAAAGTAGGAGTTGAAGAAGTTATCTGAATAGGAGTAGTGTGGTAGAGATAACTACCTTATGACAACTCCATCCCAGATGTCTAAAGTAGGAGTTGAAGAAGTTATCTGAATAGCAGTAGTGTGGTAGAGATAACTACCTTATGACAACTCCATCCCAGATGTCTAAAGTAGGAGTTGAAGAAGTTATCTGGATGTTGGAATATGAAGCTAGAGGAGTTACTGTGAGTGATCAAATGAGCAGAAGGGATAACAAATCATAGCATTAAAGAAACAGTTTTGGAATTTACAGTGAATATAGTTTTTTTGAGGGTGAAGCCAGCAAGAATGTTGCTCCCCAATAAACAATGAGAAGGAACACTACATTTAAAGAAAAGTTTATCAGCCAAATTAGCAGATTCATAAAACCTGCACCTTTTTATACCTGATGAGGGCCTTTAAAGACTCAGCATTGTAAATGCTTCATTTACTACAATTCATAGTAATCAAACCATTTGAAAGGCAAAGAGCTTCACATATCTCCCTATTCTTTATGGTTAGCTCTAAGAAATCATTTTCTTTGGAAAGAGACAGCATGCTAACATCCACATTATTTTCATCAGTATTGGCACTTTGACAATATTGGATTCCCTATCTGGTAGAGTACTTCAAAGTTCTAATATGTTTACAAGGAATCTGTTTAGACAGTGAACTCACCTTTGACCCAGTTGATTCTAGGGTCAAATATGTTATCATTTATTTAATCCATTTATCTTTTCCTGACTGGGTGAGTTTACTAGGCTAATGGCCTCTTTTCAGGGGATACCCAAGGTAGAGATGGTCAATAATACAAGAAGAAATTTGACCAGAGCATTGGAGAACCTTCCCTACTCTTTGTTGTTGCTTGTGAGACCAATTTTGCAGGAGCACTTCCTGTTTCCATTCCAAGCACAGAGGCTGTCCAGAGAAACAGAGAGGCAAATGGGCACAGAAGGAGATAATGGAGTGTTGAGAGAAATGGGTGAGAAAGCAAATATTGAGACTGGAGATATGTGCAGGATTCTGAGATGTTTCAAAGAAATCTGTTTGATGGACATGAGTCAGCAAATGATGGATGTATAATTACAACCCAACAGTTGGGAGAGTTGTGGTATGATTTACTTAAAGAAGAGGTGATACGCAGTGAGCCAGAAAATGAAAGAGATGTTTCATGGGGGGACATTATGGAGAAAATACAAAAGGAGGATGCAGAGACAATCCTGAAGAAGAGAGGTGAGATGGAAAAGAAAACATATGCAGACAATATAAAAGAAGTCAAAGGGGGAGTAGCAGTAGAAAATAAAAAATGGAAGTATGTTGTAAGGATTCAGAGTAAAGAAGACAAAGAATTGGACAGGTATGAATTGTGGGACAACTTGATAGCTCCTATGGTTGTAAAAGTACAAGGTAAGAGCATTTATTCTTATTAACAGTCATTTTGTGACATTATATTTGAGACCATTTTTTTCAATTGAAATTTTTCTTAGAGAATATGAAAAAAGAAAGATTGTAATCCATGGAATCTTTATGTGATAAAAGCATTTAACAGGAAAGCAAAAAAGAAAATCCATGTACATTTTCAAACAGAGGTAGAAAGAGAGACTTTGAAAAAACATTTGAAAACTTTATGTAAAAAAGTACTGGACATTGCAAAAGTTTATGACAATATGAGTTCATGGACTGGTGGTTGGGACTGTAATATTGTGTTAAAAATAGAAGGAGAAAAAATATACATATACCAAGCATGATAAACATGGAAGGGAATAGGGGTGTCATAAAATACTGGGACAACCCAAAATATGTTTTTTTTGTGGAAAAGAAGGACATTTGATAAGTAATTGTGATAAACGAAAATGTTATATTTGTTTGCAAATGGGACATGTGCAAAAAATGTGAATTGAAATAAGTGTAACAAAACTGGACATGTATGGGTGAGATTAAAAATTTGAAAATAAAAGTAAGGAAAAAGAAGGAGAAAAAAACGAACAAAGAGAAGACATTTTAGAACTGGTAGAAACCAAAGAAAATGAGATGAGAAATGATAATAAAGAGGACATAGAAGAAAGTTCCGAAATAAGTGATGAAGACATAAATTGGGAGATAGTAAAAGAAAAAAATACTTCTATTGTTTAAAGGGAAAAGACAGATAAAAAAATATAAAGGGATAAGTACAAAAAAAAGAAAGGAAATTAATGAAAAGCAGTATATGCAGCTAACGATTAGGGGTTGGTATAATGGCTAAGGTGTCTGACTCACAGACACAAGGTACAGTGTTTGATTTTTTTGCCTTTGGGAGAGAAATTTGTTAGGCTTAGAAAAGTAGCCTAGTAATTAGCTATGAACTTATGAAACATGAATTTAAGGAAAAGGGAAAAATGAACATTTTAGAGTGTTTTCTCTAAACGTGAATAGTATTGAGAATGTAGTAAGAAGAATAGGGATTTTGAAGTGGTGGAATACATGTGATGTAGATGCAATTATTTTAGAAGACACAAGATTTTTAACAAATGAAGAATGCTTACAAACAGAGAAACTATAGAGAAGAATATAATCTGGACTTTGGAAAATGAGAGATGGTCTGGAATAGCTGCATTCTGTAGAAATTGTAAAGATAAAAGAGATTTGAAACTAAAATGTAAAATATTATGGAAAATAGCATATATATATATATATATATATATATATATATATATATATATATATATTTCTAAAGGGAAAGGGTTGCTTTTACTTAGAGAAATTCTGGATGATATTATGAACAGAAAAGAAGAAGTGAAGATCATGATAGGATATCTTAATAAGTCATTTTATACAACTGGACATGAAATCTTGTAGTTAATAATAAAAAGAATATAATGTAAATTGGAAAAGTAGGAAATTATGTGTGTCTGTGTATATTAATAATAATAATAATAATGATAATAATATAAAAAATATTTGTAAATGGCTGGTTAAGCCAAGAGGTACAGGAGAAGAGTGGTGTAAGATAGGGATGTCCAAAGAGTTGTATACTCTTTGTATTAGTTATGAATGTGATAGTATGTGAAACAAATTACAAAATGAAGGAGGTGGAGCATATAACACATCAAGGGTTAAGAATTTCAAGTCTATGGTTAATCCTTGACTGGACTAACCATTGACCAGCACATCATTGAACTCTAATCATCAATCATCCATTCATTGGACTAGCACTTCATTGAGTGTGTGAGACAGTTAAAGTAACTAGTTGGCCAACAATTCCCATCTCACAAACAGCACTATTTCAAACCTATCCATGTGGGGGGCTTCACCCCCACACCCCCTACACCCCCTAACTATATATACCAACTCTGAGGGGAAAAGTGATATGGGGAATTGTTGGCCAACTAGTTACTTTCCGCATCTCACAGGTTTCACAAAGTGCTGGTTTGATAGGTGGATGTTTGATGATTAGGATTAAATGATGTGCCATTCAATGGTTAGTCTATTTGACAAGTAACCTTAGACCCAAGAATTCCTATTCTGTTAAAATATGTAGATAACAGTATAATAATTGCAAAAAAAAATTTGGATAAAAGAAGTAATAATTTGCATAAATAAGTGTCTAGATGTGATAGGGATAGCTTTAAATGAAAAGAAAAGTAAATGTTAGTTGATTTAGTAAAGAATTTATTATGTTACTTATAAAATTTGGGAATAAAGATATAAGTAGAATTCAATGGGAAAACAATAGAAGAATTAAAACAAACCTGTCTTTTCTGGAGAACATATAAATTATCATTCAGAAAAAAGTTGATAAATTTAATACCGATGGTAAAAATATCATACTTAACAAATGTATTTATGTTGCCAACAGCATTTGAAAAGGTGTTATTGCAGATATTTTTTTCATTTATATTAGGTTCTAGAATAAACTCAGTAAAAAGAGGAGTTTTGTATGTAAATAAAGAGGAGGGAGGTTTAGGGTTAATTAATCCAGTAGTATATGCTGCTTCATTAAATCTGTACAAAGTGTTAAAGTGGGCAAATGGAAAAGATAAGAGATTAATAGTAAAATTGTATAAATAAAAGTATGATACATTTTGCGGTATAGTAAAAAATAGTAAAAGAGAAAAAAGATTATATAAATGAAGAAATAAAAAGTTACCAAGAAAAAGATATTGTTATGGAAAATAAAAATTAATGAAATAAAAAAGATAGAAAAGTATGGTATGAGAATGCAATTATTCAACATCACCATGTGAAACCAAGGGAAAATCTAAGAGATGAAAAAATAAAGCTATAAAAATAAGACGCAAATGATGCAATCAGAAAGTAGAATGTCTGAGGATGCAAGATTCCTGATAAGTGAAGAAAGACTGCGAATAGAAAAAATTTGGGGTGGAAATATAATGTAGAACTTAGGAAGTGAATGTTGTTGTAGCTGTGTTGTATAAAAAAGTGAAAATACTAGCTATAACATTGGTAAGCATAAGAAGGTTAACTGTTGTAGATGTGATGTGGAGAGACTATGGCTATAGAATTATAGCTCTATATGCATATATAACTTGCAAGGAAAGACAATCTGCTATATCAAATATTAGAGTACATGGTGGTTAACATGACAATTATAGTTGCAGGGGACTTTAATTGTGTTTTTTGGGGGAAATGTAAAAAGAGAGGGAAGGATATAAAAATACAGGAAATGATAAAATGTGGTAAATTACCTGTTTAGATGAAAAGTCAATGGGCATATAGAGGGGGTCATCTGCATCTGAAATTGACTATTTTTAATTATCAGAAGGCAGGGGTAGCAGATGGGGATACAGTTGTGACATGTTTTACAGATCATTTAGCAATATGGATGAAGATGATGAAAGAAAAAAGAAAGGGTATAAAAAGAATAAATGAAAAATTATGGGATGAAATTGGAAAGCGGAAAAGAAATATCACAGTTATGGTGGGTTCATATAAGCATGAAGGACTTTTATAAAATCTGGTATGAATGATGGATTGAAATTTAAAAGAAGCATAATTTTTTTAATTGCAGGATTATGTAAGAAAGGAAGAAAAAGTGAAGTATGGGAAAATGTATAGAAATGTATTCGAGAATTTAGAGAATGATGCAAGACTTTCTGATGACGACTGCACTTGTGCAATTGGCACTGCTTGGAGAACTGTTATACCATATATTAATGACTGGACTGGATATTATCAAAGAGCAAAGAGAACACATTTGGGAAAGGATGTGTCTATTCTCTGTAAAGATCATTCAACCACTTTGAAACAAGATGATGCCCCTGACAACTTTGGATTTCGCGATACAAGTATTCAGCATTCTGAGGATTCAGAGCATTTAGAAGGAAATAAAAAAAGAAATGAAGAAATTCACAATAAATAACAAGGAAAAAAAAGAAACTGATAAATGTCTATAAAGTAAAGAGAATACATACTAAAAAGGACACTTTTGTTATGTAACACACAGATTATAGGGAATGATAACATTTTTCTTTCAGAAGACCTTCAGTCTACAGAAAAAGGCAGCATTTTTCCAAAAGAGAAGGTAGAAAAAAGAGGCAGGGGGTAGGTGACAAGAAAGAAATCAATACTGAACGTGGAAGGACTGAAGAACATTACTGTAAGGAAAAAAAGATGAGACAGACAAATGTTGATAAAATGTCTCAAGTTGTGGATGTACAGAGCCAGCTGGTTGGGAATTGTACGCTTACAACTGTAATATGCAATGAAAACAGTGGGATTAATAAAACTAATGGTGATGAAGATCATTCCTTCATAGCAATTGATAGAGCAGATATTACAGAATTAGAAGTTGAAGATTTTTCAGATCTGGTCAGAAAAGATATTCTTGTAATTGGAGATTCGGTTAGTAGAAAAACTGTTACCTACATTTGCAGTGATGATAATGAACATCCAATAGTGTTATGCTTGCCAGGTGATAAAGGAGAGGATGTGAGACAAGCCTTAGAATGCCTTAATGTAAGGACGTACGGATCTGTTTTTATTCATGTCAGTATAAATGATCTCATCCAGAAGAACTCTGACTCTTAGTAGGGAACTTACAGCCCTCTTAGATAGCATAACTTGTAAAGGTGTTATGATGTATTTTTCACAAATCACATTTAAAAAGGAGTGTCAGGTCACCATGAATGAAAAAAAAAATGGAGACCAATACCTACATGAAAAAAATGTCCCATTTTAAAAAATGTAAATGTGTAGAGCATCTGAGCCTAATTTTGGTCAAATGTATTCAGACAGGATGATGTGCATTTGTCAAGATAAGGGAAGGGAATTTTTGCAGCAGATATTTTACAAAAGTTGACTAACATAAGACAGGATATTTGCCAGATCAAAACTTTAACAGTTCACAATAGCAACATTTGATGCATCTCTGATAGTTGTTAATGCTAGGAGCATTGATAATATTTTTTTTTATTGGAAAATTTGCTATGTCCCCACAAGATTGATGCTGTTATTGTCTATGAAATACGGTTAAAGAGCAATGACTGGAAACCAGTTCTGAAAGGGTATAAATGTTTTTAAAGTAACAGATATCAGGTGGAGGTGTTATGATAGGGATTAAAATAGTTATAAGATCTGTGATTATTACATGTTCATTGATAACTACCAATAGCATAGATTGTGTAACTGTAACAATAAAGACAAAACTGGAACAAATAATTGTTGAAATGTATAGACCACCAAAGTCACGTCCTAGAGGAATTCAGTCTATGTTCAGTGATTGAAAATAAAACAACCATCAAACAGCATTTCATTGAACACTGAACATCAAAACTCTGCTTTATCAAATCTTCACATCATTGTAAACAAAGCCGATAAATAGCCCTAGTTGGTCAACATACACAAAACAGCAGGTAAGGGTCACTTACAGGCATGCTACCGATAAGGAAATCTACCCTTTCCCTTCACACTGTGATCTAGGATATCTGCCCTTTCCTCACTGTAGTGCAATCTCAGAGTTGGTATATATAATTGGGGGGTGTAGCGCCCCCACATGAGGAGGGTCAGCATAAACCAAACCCTGCTCATGTGGAGGTCTGCATCCCCACACCCTCTGTTAATTATATATATAATAACTATGAGATTACACTACAGTAAGGAAAGGGCAGCTTTCCTTATCAGTAGCATGCCAGTAAGTATGTCCTACCTGCCATTATGTGTATGTTGGCCAACTGTGGCTATTCATTGGCTTTGTTTACAATGATGTGAACGTTCAATAAAGTGGAGTTTCGTTATTCAGTGTTTGATGAAATGCCATTTGATGGCTATTTTTTTCAATCACTGAACATAGACCTTAGGAATTCATACATTTCCTGTACAAAACAGAGGCGAGAATAATAATAGTGGCTGGGGACTTAAATTTACCTGACTGCAAACAGATAGGAATAATATTGATTCAACAACATTAATAAAGAAATTATTCACGATGTATATTTAGGAACAATTGTTTCAGATTGTAAAAATATCTACCAGTGAATGGAACATACTAGACATTGTTGGTGTTCGTAAAGAAATTACTGTTAATTCATGTCATGTTTTACCATCATTGATGTGCAGTGATTATGGGGTTATAAAGGTTAAATTGTTGTTAGATAATTCTGTCAAACTGAAATCTAAACCAATGCACAGAACATTAATTACAGATTACATGGAAGCAAAACAGTCACTATGTAAAACCAATTGGAGTGATGCATTCAGTGGAAAAGATGGCAGAAAGAATGTGGAATATTTTGAAAGAGAAATTGTTTGAGTGAAAAAAAATTTAAAAAATGTTTAACATCAGGATCTATGCATACAATGTCAGGGGGATATTTTCCCATAAAAACAAGATAACTGATTAAGGTGAGAGACAAAAAAATATAAGAAATTGAAGAGGTCAAGCTACAACTTTGAAAATTGCAATAAACAAGATGGACAAACTAAGTATAGTGTGAAACAAAATCAAGAAAAACTTGAAGAAAATTTATATAAAGATATTGAGCATAATAGGAAAACATTTTATATATAGATAAGATGTGGCTGAATAAAGACATACAAATTGATAAACTGTGTGTAGATTCTAAAATGTATTCTCAGACAAACAGATTATAGATATATTTACCAAATCTTAAGCAAAACAATTTGGCTCCACAAAGGAAGTCATAAGTTGTCCTACAGACATCCAGGTGGGAACCTCAGGCACTGAAATCAAATTAGATTACACTGAAAAAGAACTATGCAAACTGGATTCAAAGAACACATAGGCAGGAGACTGAATTAGTAATAATGACATGAGAATGCTTCAGCAAGAACTCATAGTACCATTGTAGCTATTGTTTACTAGGTCTTATAAATATCAAAAGATTCCTCAAGATTGCAACATGCACTTATTAAACCTGTCTTTAAGGGAATGGGTAGTTAGGACAATCCCAGCATCATACAGACATTTAAGTCTACTTTCATACTGTGGAAAAATAATGCAGAAGGTAATATTGGATAAGTTATTGTCAGAAATGTCAGGTTGGGACTTGAAACCATATATCACCATGCATATGTTGAAAATAGATCAATTACCACCTGTAACATGATGTTCTATTATAATTTAATAACAGCCATAAATAAAAATTGTGCTGAATTATAATTCAAATAGATTTAACTTCAGCATTTGATAGGACATCACAAAACACTGATCAATAAATTAGAACAACTAGGTCCTGATGTACTCTTGATAAGATGGATAGCTGCATGGCTTACAAAAAGGTAAGGAAAGCATCATACAGCAATCGAACAGGTGAGATTTTTGGTTACAGTCAGGGTGTCCCACAGGGCTCTGTCATTCACTCATACTTGTTTAGATTGTATTTTTCAGAACTATCTTTTTCATTTAAGGTGTTCTACAGTCTATAAGCAGGTGGTATGAAATCAGGTAGACTGATTCCATGTGTTACAGATAAGGCATGTCTGCAAAAGAACTTTACTGAATTGACCACGTGGGCACGGAAGAATAACATGTTAATAAATACATCAAAACCTAAGCATATGAGATTTGGGAGACATAAATTGAAAGGTGAATATTTAATATAGCACACAGAGATTGAAACTGCAGATTCATTTAAGGACCTGAGTATATGATTAGATCCAACTATGAGTTTTTCTAATTATATAAATCAAGTGGTTAATGATAGTTATAGAACTATAGGTTGAATAAAAAGATTTATAAAGTCTAGGAAATCAGAAATGATGAAGTTATTGTTTGTTAATCATATCAGACCCTAACTTAATAGGTTCATAGGTTCATAGGTTTATACTAGGCTATCTGCCCGAGGGCATTTACAAGCCTAGCCCATAGTTTTGTGGCTTACGCCACCCCTTTAGTATGGGGAACTATACCCATTATTTTGCTGTGCCTCTGTCGAGCAGTGACACTGAGGTAATCCCTGGGGTATATCTGCGATCTCCCATCCATTGGTCAAGATTTCTCTTGAACAAGGCCAGCGAGGTGCTCTGCCTCACATATACCGGGATTTTGTTCCACAGCATAGGGAGTCTTTGGGTGATGAATCTATCCCTCTAGCACGTCCTATTAATAGCCATGTCGAGGTTTAAGTCTCCCGCCCTTGTGGCTCTGACGGATCTAGATTTATTGAGGTGAAGCATATTCATCAAATCTGGGTTTGACATGGCCTTGTATGTCAGGCACAGGTCACCTCTGAGCAAGCGGTAAGCGACTGAATAGAGCTGAAGTTCTTTCAGTCGGGCAGCATAGGACAGATTTTTGAGACCCTTTATCCTTTTGGTGAGGAACTTTTGTGGCCTCTCCAGCTGCTGCAAGTGTCGGGTCAGATACATTCCGAATGGGGCATTGTACTCAATCATTGGTCTGATGAGTGATGAGTATAGGGAAACTATGACCTCCCTTGATCTAGATGTGAATCCCTTCATGATAAGGTGGGCAATGTAGAAGGTCTTCCTAACTACTTTAGCTACATGGGTGTCGAATGACAGGCTACTGTCAACCTGGGTCCCCAGGTCCCTAATAACTTCTTCTGTGCTCAGTTGATTGCCACCTATATGGTAGCTAGGGGTAACCTTGTTTTTCCCGAAGGGTATGACTATGCATTTTTTGGCATTTAACTTTAGGCCATGGCTCTGGCACCAGTTATCCGTTTCTGTGAGACCCTTCTGAAGGATATCTGTGTCAGATGTGTTTTCGACTACGGCACCCAGTTTGCAGTCATCTGCAAACTTTGTCAGCCATAACCCTCCTGTGTTTGCTTGTACTTCGGAAAAGTAGATGCCAAACAAGAGTGGGCCCAGGACTGAGCCCTGTGGGACACCACTTGTGACAGGCTTAGAGTCTGACATGGCGCCAGCAACTCTGACCCTGTGGGTTCTGTCACTCAGCCAGTTTGCAACCCATCTTGTGATGTATGGGTTAACATTTAAGCTGATGAGTTTTTCAATGATACCCGAGTGGGGTATTGTATCAAAAGCTTTTGCCAGATCGAGGTAGGCTGTATGGACTGCCTTTCCCTCATCAATGGCTTTGGTGACTGTTTCGAAAAAGTCAACCAAGTTTAAAAGGCATGATCTGCCTTTGACAAAGCCAAACTGGGTTGGATCCAAAGTCTGCAAATTCCCTATGTCTTTATTTATGAGATCCATTATGATCCTCTCCATGGCTTTGCAGATAAGGCTTGTCAAGCTAATGGGCCGGTAATTTCCAGGGTCGGTGGAGGCATCACCTTTATGAAGTGGGACCACTGTCGCAGTGCGCCACTCCCTGGGTACGTATCCAGAGGTGAGACTATGATTAAACAGCTGTCCTAGCTGTGGGTTTAATTCCTCGTTGAGTTCGTGGAGCACACAGCCGGGGACACCATCAGGTCCCATGGATGCTGTGTTTTTTGCTTTGGAGAGAGCAGTTCTCACTTGGGCGTTAGAGATGTTTGGGGGGCTGCAATCGTTTGGTATACAAAGTACAGAATATAACAAAGCAAGCATGAGTAAATGGGAAAAAGTATAGCAGAAACATAAAATGGGCATCCATGGGTGTGAAAATTTAAGTTATTATGAAAGACTAAAGTATCTAAACTCATACAGTACCTCATATAGCGGTTTAAGAGGAGATCCTATTCAGGTATATAGAGCATTTAAAGATAATTACCTCTGATAATGTTTCTGGTTATCAAAAAGTAGTAGAGAATCATCAGACAACCTATATCAAAGACTTTATAGAAATGAGGAGCCTACTAACTGTTTCTCTGAGAGAACAGCTGATGCAGGGAACAGACTACTAAATCACATTAAAGCAAGCACTAGTTTAGGTATGTTTAAGAACAGCCTGTACACATTATGGGAGCAAGTGTTTTGGTATATTGCAGGCTAGAAGAATACCTTTACTAGAAATATTTGTGTGTACGTAAGAGGGTATTATGATATGAAAAAAGAAATATATATAAAAGAACACAAAAACCAGGAACCTGGCATAGGTACATTCCAGTAAACCAAAACCAAGGACACCTTCTCAGACTTGATCAAAAACCTTTATTGGTAACGTCAATAATAAGAAAGGTAAACTTCTCATTGTATGTCATATCCTTAAATTTACTCAGAAAATGCCAAGAATCTATGCAAATGAGGTTGGACGCCCTTACTTTCCCTGGGTTTAATGACAGTCTCAATTTAAGCAGCTTATTAAAGCTGCGTTCGTATAAAATATGATGCTGTTTTTATGAATCAAAATCATTTTGTTTTTATTCTGCAATCAATTTTTAAAATATTACTGGGTTGCTGTATTTGTAAATAATAGGCATAGAGTAATAGAAATAGCTGTAATCTGGTTTAATAGTTAGGTATAGTATGAATGAAGTGTGGTATAAGGCAAGGATGTCTCATGAGTAAATTATTGTTCGCTTTGGTAATAAATGTGATAGTGAGTAAAGTAGCACATAAAATGAAAGATGATATGTGATTCAAAAGGAGATGGTGATTCCACGCATTTTGTCATACACAGTTGATATAGTTGTAGTTATTAAGAACAAAATATTGATGAGGGAAATGTTAATTTACCTGATGGATGTTTAAATAAAATGAGAATTACCTTGAATAAAGATAAACCTAAGGGGTTGGGTGATGTAGTGAAAATTGGGGGTGCATATTTTTCATTGAATATAGTGCTTTTCCTAGGGATAAAATTTGCAAAAAATTATGCAGTTATAGTGCAATGGGAAGGTTTGCCAAGAGAAATTAAAGAAATATATCTTCTGTGCAGGACATATAGATTAGTATTCAAGAAACAGGTTTATGTGATAATTTTTCTATTAATAGGGAAAATAACTAATTCTTATATGTTCCTAGAAAAAGATGTAAAAATTGTGCAGTTTGTGTTTTCTTTATTAAGGGGTTCAAAAATAAACCCCATGAAAAAAGATGTGTTGTATATGAGTGAAGATGAAAGGGGACTGGGGTTACTAACTTAAGTTGTTTATTCTGCTTATTTAAACTTGTATAGGGTATTAAATTGAGTAAAGGAAGAATATGAGAAATTAATAGAGAAAAAAACTTAAATACGAGTACAAAAGTTCTGGGAGATGATGAGAATAAGAAAAACAGAAAAGAGCTATGTAAATGAAAAAAATAAAATGTCTCAAAAAATTACTAACACAGAAAATAAAAATTGATGATATAGAAAAAGATAGAAGGATGCAGAATAGCAATGTGATGAAACGGTATTATTATGTAAATCCATGAGAAATTTTACAGGAAGTAAAGTGAGGAAAAAATGGTGCACCAAGATAGCAGAGTGTCAGGATTTGCTATACCAAATAAGTTACCAGTAAAGGGGAATATGCCATATAAAAATAAAGTTGAAAGAGTATGTTTATTTTGTGGGAAGGAAAAGACAATAGAGCATGTTTTTTGAAATGTAAAAAGAGTGTTGGCATTCTGAAAACTTTGTGTGAAGAAAAACATTTTTTGAGAATATTAATGACATAAACAATATAGATATGAATATGATTATGTATGTATATTAGAAGAACAAGAAGAAATAATATACTAGAGGGGTAGATAATTTATTTTGTGTAATATGGATTATTTGGAATGAAAGATTTAATTAAATTTTGTTTAATGGGAAATGGATTTTGTCAAATATATTTTGAAAAATTAGATTATGGCTGTGGAAGAAAGAGTAGGGGGCAATTATGGAAGAAGAATACTAATGAAAATGCAAGAAAATGATAAATAGAAAAAAATACAAATGTGTATATATGTGCCTGTAAATATGTACATTTTGTAAAAATATAGATAATGTTTTTTTTAAACATTGTGTTAAATTAAGGATCCCTACCACCAGGTCAGGTAGATGAAACCTCAGTTTAACATGTCATCTGAAGGATGGCATACTCTGTTGTGCAACACCTCCCAATGCGGCACTGCAGGGTCACCAATACAATCACTTGGAGTAGGAGAATCCACAGTCTTCTGGTCTTCCAGCACTAAAGGTGAATGTGTTACCTGTTGAGCCACTGACTATGTCATCCCTCTCTACTTCTCCCTTATTAGGCCTATAAAAGAATAAAATGCTCCTTCAAACATGTACCTATCCAGACATTTGAACAAACTTGAAAGACTCAAAAATGTCCTTGCTAAGAAAATCAAGATCCTATATTCCTTAATCTATGTAGAATGTCTTAAAACTCTGTCCATCTTTTCCATCTCATCCAGACTCATGCATTTACCTCTGCTTTGGCTACAGGACTTCAAACAACCCTACATGCATGACCTCCTACATGTTCACAAAAGCTGTTGCACCACAAACAACTGTACAAGAGAGCTAGACCTCTGCTGCAACATAAACAGAACCTACTGCAAGGATACATATCTCTTCCAAAGTATTCTTCACCTATTGGCAGACTACACATTCCTGTTAAACAAAGTAACTCTATAACCATCTTCAAGCACAACCCACATAAATGCATGAGTAACTATAAAGGCATTCCAGGTCTGGCCTCACAGTCCCTTACGAAAAGAGATAATAAGTAGCAGAAATTGCTCAGGCTAGACTACTGTTTAATGTGACCAACTATTTGCTAATAAGCTTTTAGCTAAAGAAACTATCACACGATACTGGTGGGATAGTAACAATGACCCCTTTAAGTAGACTTTCTCCACATATCCAAGGTAAACCTATAATAAGGACTTCCTAGTTCAGCAGAGTATTGTGAAGTAGGGGGATAACAAGGCCGCACTTGCCAGATATGGTGTAATATAAGAGAAGCTGAGAATTAGCTCTACCATCTTGACTAAACTTCTGCTCATTTCCTCTTCTTTTCACTTCTGTAGTTTCAAGATGGCGTAATACCAGAACCAGCTTTCCTTGACTACACTGCAATAAGATCAATCATGCATACATCTCTCACTGACAGGTTCCAGAGGAAGTAAGGACTGTAGGAACTTAAGCAATATAGTCTTGCTTTATTATTGCGAATGGAACATTATTAGATATTTTGCTGTCAGCTTTAATGTTTCAGAGCACCCCAACCCCATGTAAGGAAAATGGGAAAAAAATGAGGGACATGTGAATTGATGATGGAGTATAAATCATAGTATATAACACATCAGTATTTTGTCTTTGGCAGTTTTGTTCCTTTGGTATTTTTGATATTTGATATTTTGCTATTCATCTTTTGTTGTTGATGGTGTAAAACATCTAACACTGATACACAGTTCTGTTTCTTCTGCTTTTCCCTTAACTCTCCCCTTGCTCTTCGCAGATTTTTGATATTCTGCAGTGCATATACTCTTTGGTTCCTCCTTTGACTGTTACTCCATTGTCCTGCCTCAAAGATTTAATCCTACACTTATCCAGCTGGTCTTTTAATTTCCATGCCAACAAATATTCTCACACCCCCCCACACACACACACGCACACACACGCATACACATTGCATTACTCCTACTTTTTCCAGCACCTTACTATAGTATCTTTATCCTTTAACAAGTTTACAAGCATTATACTTTCATCCTTGTATACCACTTTTTCCTGTATCAACACCAGCATTCTTCCTCTTTAAGTCCTGCAGAATTTCAAGGGCCTTCATACACTTTAGTACTCCATATGTCCTTTATTAACTGACCATTACATACCACCTATAGACTTCCAATCTGATTCCCCTTATCTGATGTTTTATTTGCCAATGTTCCACAGTGATTTGTCCAGCACACTTGCTCCTTTACTTCCCTAGCCTTCCAAGGATTCTAGCTTCACATTCGGTCATTATCTCCCACTGAAATAGCATATTTAAGTGTTAGCAAATGTTCCTTTCCCACCTCCAATAACAATATCACATATGAGTGATTGATTATATACTACATCTCTATCTCAGTTTTTCCTAATTCCCACCACTGTTCCAGCCACCAAAAATAACCTACTAACATAGCTGCACACCTTCCTTGAAATTGTGAATTCTTTTATCCAGTCCTTTCAATACCATTCATGTTCTTCACTAAGCCTCACTTCCCCATACCAGACTATTATTACTTTTGGCATCGAATGCATAACTTCTGTTTCCCAAACTTCTTCTCAAGTTCAAGATTCATTCCAGCACTGAAATCTTTTCTTTCATGTCATCACTTTCCTTCCTAATCCTCTTTAGACGCTAAGGAATTCTAAAATATGTGGCTGTCATCCAAATCCCTTTCATTTTTATACGAGTCTGTCCTACCACATTGCAAAACACCACCACAACCACCTTCATCTGTCCAGCACATTTTTGCTCATAATAATCATAACCCACTTTTTCCTTGCCTCTTCATGCTACCCTATTCCAGTTTCATCTTATCACTTTTCAGCTTGTGAACTTCCATCATCTTCAAACTAACTTCTTGAAGCATGATATTATTGTCCCCTCCTGTCCTCAACTTGGCCCTCACCCTTTTCTTTTTGATAGAATTATTCCAAGCCTACAGATTTAACATTACCATCCATACCATGTTCCTTCCGCCAACCTCCCCTCCCCTTCTCCATCTGAGTCTTCCCATCATCTCAGAATATGATCCTGCCCTCCCAGCCTTGTTCCCCTATTAGAATTGGACATGATGGGCCATTAAGTGCTGCAAGGATCAGTAAAAGTTTTCTCCTCATACCCTATGGCTGATGATACTTGTTATCAGCCTATCCAAGACAGCTTTTGTCCCAAACTCAGGACATCCCCAAAACTCCCTATCCCCCTACCTTACATTTTTTGTTACATAGATAAACCCACTGGACACAAATTTCTATTTTCAGGGGTGACTGTGGAGTCCTGTCTGGATAATTGATTTGGACTTGAAGGCTGAAGGAATCAAACTGTGGACTACAGAACCAGCTCCTTAGCAGTTCATAGCTTTAATCAACTGAACTAACTGCCAGACCGATGTATCTCTGACTTGCCTTGTCCTTAAAGCTTCCATATCCTCAGAACAAACACACTCCCTGTCAGATTCATGTGCCTGCAGCCCTCTTTGATGCATGTCATCCATTTATGGTCATCCTCATTCCACTTCTTTCTTAAAGTCATTCATCACAATGTCCCTGGTTTACACTACTTCGATTCCCATACAAATTCTCTCCTACACATTCTACCTTTATGCAACCCCATATACAGTTGCATGTTAATCTCCTCTCACTCTGTAAGCTCTCATGACTGCCTACTTACTGCCCAGGTCCCCAAAATATGTCCCGTTGCTACCTTCTCATTATCCTGGCAAGATTTTGGCTAAATACCTTCTGTGTATTTTCCATCTCTCTGATGCCCCCCGCGCATTTTCCTGCTATACCAGGTAGCTCTCCTTTCCCATGCAACTGTCTAGCTGTTATCACTTCCAACATTTCAGTTACATTGTACTACAATCCCTCTCCTGGGATGGTGTGTTTTCTTCAACTTTCCCTATTGCATTTCACTCACCCATATTGTCAGACTCTGCTCTGTTCCACACTTATTCCAGTCTCCCAGTATTTCTACTTTCTGCAGCACCATTAGTTACATGTATTGATATGCAAATGCATTTAGCAAAGCCCTAAAGTTTTACATTGGACAAATCTCACCGGACATCAAATCCTTCCAAATTGCCACAAATGTGCAAGTTGAACACATGGCTTAATGCTGCCAACACTTCATCCATACATTAGCAAAATATTTTATACCAAGGTTGGTTTACAACATTTATTAGTGATATGGCTTCCTTTTGTTGCATCTTTTATTTATTTTAAAATTGTATCTTCACAAGTCTCATAAACATTCAATTACAAACTTTTGTAGTACACTTATACTGATTCCTGACAACCAAACCTCAGATCTAACAATGCCGAAATCCATATTCTTTTTCAAAGAGACATTTTATAATACAGTGTCCTTCATTCCTGTTAGAATACCTTTTTTCATTGCAACTTTTCAACTTCTCTTTTGATATCTCAGCTCATCAACAATCTCTGCAAACCTTATGTTACAACCTTAGCTTTATGTTGTATTTAACTCCATTCATCTCAGCCCCTCCAAAACATGATCACTCTGTATACCAATCTTTTCCCTTCAGTGGTTGCTCTTTATTAGGGGGTACTTATCTATCTACTTGATTTTATCAGATTTCTACTGCCAGACCTAAATCTCATCAAACTCCTTAGACATATATGAGTTACCTTCTGACATTGTAGATGCCAACTGTGGACTTGACTTTTACATCAGATGTTTCTGCTCACCTTTCCACTTTCTTTACTGTCTTCTCATCTCTTCTCACCATCTGAACATTACTTTCCAAAATTCTATTCATTATAGAATGCTACCACCACATCATATTCCTCTGGGTTTTCTCAACAAACAATAGCAGACAAAAAGCAGCTATCCGTCATGTATAATTTCACCATTTCTCCCAGTGCCCTTCTTTTCATATCATTTGGTAAGCTGTTTCACTGCATTCAGCCTACAAGCCCTTAACCCATTCCCTTTCCATCTCTCAGCACTCCCACTCCATCTTTTCCTCTTGGAGCGACCTGTGATGTTCACTGCAAATGCTGCTCAGTTTCTCATCTCTCTACCTCTCTCCCAGTTTCAGAAATATTTAACTCATTGCTGAAGTCATCATGCACATCCAGTTCAGCTCACATTGTTCTAGTACTGTTTTCTCAAAGAGCTTCCTCTTCTAATTCACACGTTTTAGGTCAATTCCTCTTTTCCCTCATCTCTACCTTGCTTCCACCATGCACGCCTTACTCCTTTCTGACCCCCTTTCTTCTCCTGGGACAACATCCTCTACCATGTTCTTTGGATCCTCTGGCTTACAGGCTAATTTGCTGCTTATCCCCTCCTCAGTTCTCTGAACACTATGTTACTATAAACACGTTCTACATCATCAACTATTCTGAATGCCTACTGCTTTCACTAACCCAAGACTATCAGCAAGTCGGAATATACTATTTCAACCATCGTCAATTCCTGTTTCATACCTCAGATATCCTGTTGTACCACCACAAACTTCCATACATCCTTGCCTAGAAGTCCCATGCCATCGTGAATTTCATCTCTTACATATTAGGTCTCTCATCTCCCCCTTTTCTGCAATATGCATGTCTTGGCTGTATGCCCGTGCCACTTGCAAATCAGGTACCTAGGTCATCTCCTTTCAGCCCTACTCTTCTCTACACGATGTTCTTCCGATTTTCATTTCCAAATCAGCTAAGCTACTTTGCACATTACTTATAATTTCCTTTTGTAGTAGGCCTTTGAGCCTTATATTATATTTTTGGGAGAGCTGATTTTTTTTTTTACATTACCTGCTTTAACTTCTAGTTTCCACAGTTGTAACTCCGTGTTTCTTTTCTAGGCAACTTCTTTATAACTTCATGTTGAATCAGCTGCCACTACAGAACTGTACCTTCCTGCTTCAGATCACGTGGCATGCACTGCCAACAGCCTTCTCTTATGTCTACAACATCCAGCATTACTGCCTTTAACATCCTCGGCATTCTATTAAGTTTGCTAACCAATGATGCTTCCATCATGAAATTCTCCACATTAGCCAAATTATTCCTGTTCAGTAATTCCTCCTATAAACCTTTAGTCTACAGCTAGTCACAAATTTATCACCCCACAGAGCATGTAAGATGGATAATAAAGCTCCTCTGTTCAAGCTCACTAGCATCCAATCTTGTGGCAGTCATGAGTATTTTACCCTTTCTTAGCAACTGGTATAACTGACCTTAATAGCCTGCACTATGTGTTGAACTCTACAGCCCACTTAGTAGCATTTCCCATTACAGGTCTACAACTGACAGTTTGCAGCCTTGAGGTCTAGCGCCACAGGGTTCTTGAATTTACATTCCTTATTATATAAGTCATGGTTATTACCAAACTTAATGAGTTTTTAGTGCACTATCAGCTGGATTATCCTCTTGTCCAACTAACAAATTGCTGCTGGTGATCCCCGGGATGCATTTGGAACATTCTTGTATGTGTTCAATCCATTTTTCCACTGATTCTGGTTTTGCAAGCCGCATTACCACATCAGCTTGAAATATTTTAGTGTATGTAAGGTCATACCTTCTACAAGTTCTATTCCTGCAAGCTGACTTGTTATACAGACACTCTAATATACCTATTTAAATAATGTATTGTCTTCTCTTTGTCATCAGCCAGATCTTTCTGCCTTTAAGGTTTACAACTTTGACTCTCCGGCTGACACGGACATCCTCCAAAAGGGCATTAATGAGACGGACACCTGGTGTCAAAGTCATGGCCTCAAGCTAAATGCCAAATAATGCATAGTTATCCCATTTGGAAAAACAAAACACCCACGAATTACCATATAGGTGGCAGCCCCCTTAATACAGAAGAGGTAACAAGAGATCTGGGGACCCTGGTAGATAGTAATCGCTCCTTTGACAATCATATTGCCAAAGTAGTTAGGAAATCCTTCTATGTGGCCCATCTAATTACTAAAGGGTTTGCATCTAGAAATAAAGTGGTAATAGTGCCCCTCTACTCGTCACTCATCAAACTCATCATAAAGTACAATGCCCCTTTTGGGATGTACCTCACAAGACACTTCCAACAGCTGGAGAGACCACAAAAGTACCTCACCAAGAGGATTACTGGCCTCAAACATATGTCCTATGCAGCCCGACTGAAAAAACTCTGGTTGTACTCAGTGGCATATCGCTTACTCAGAGGTGATCTCTGCCTGACTTACAAAGCCATGTCCAACTCAGAATTGATGGACATGCTCCACCTAAAGAAATCCAAGTCACTGCGAGCCACATGCTCTAGTGAGCTAAACCTCACCACAACAATAAATAGAACATGCTGGAGGGATATATTCCTGTCACAGAGACTCCCCATGCTTTGGAACAAAATTCCAAACTACATTAGGCAGAGCCCCTCACTAACACTCTTCAAGAGAAACATTGACGAGTGGATGGATAACAGAAAATACACCCCTGGGATCACTTCATTGGCTCTGCTTGACAGAGGATCAGTTAATTAATCAATGGGGCGGTGAAAGTCGACACACTCTGGCTAGGCTTATAAATGCCCTTGGGCAGATAGCCTAGTACCTACCTATGAACCTATGAACAGTAAACATAAATCGTTCAGGTTCATACACTTCAGTGTATGTATCTGGTGTCTCCTCCCCCTTTTTTAAGTTGTTCAGAGGCATATGGCTTATTCACTAGCTAGTCCCCCTCCCCACACTGCCAGAGTAGTCTGTCAAAGGAAATTCTTTCTTCCCAGAACTGTTTAAGGTAGGAAACATGTTTCCCCTGTTATCCTGTCTTGTGGTACATTGGGAATAAAAGTAAACTCATTTATTACCTTTCCAGACACAACTTGCACTTCTTTATGCTTGATGGGATAGTGTTTGCAATCACCATACATCCACACTAATCCTACCTCTTTATTAGTTATATTTTTCTTCTTGCAATAGGTGTTGCCATGCTGCCTGAGTTTAAAAGTCCTTGCATTTATCTGCCATTAATTAAAGTGTCAGATTGTTTCTGTTCCCAGATGAGAAATTATTTAGTTTGATAATGGTCCATAAGTCGCTCTAAGGATTTATATATGGTATATGTACTTATATGTCTGTATGAGTACACACACACACACACACACACACACACACACACACACACACACACACACACACACACAAACACACATAAATATACGTGTGTGTGTGTGTGTGTGTGTGTGTGTGTGTGTGTGTGTGTGTGTGTGTGTGTGTGTGTGTGTGTGTGTGTGTGTGTGTGTGTGTGTGTGTGTGTGTGTGTGTGTATATATATATATATATATATATATATATATATATATATCTATGGGCTATGGGTCTACCTGAAAACGCCGACAACGCAGAACGCCAACAATGAGAACACCGACACCGGAAGATCAACAATGGAGAAGACCGACAGCTGAGAATCCTGACGCTGAGAACACTGACATGTTAAGGTAAGTGTGCAATAGAGACGGACGTTAGGGTCAGGGTGTGGGTAAGGTAAGTGTGTGATAGTGATGGAGTTTAGGTTTAGGGGCGGGTTAAGTGAGTTAGTGTTAGGGTGCGGGTAAGGTAAGTGTGCGATAGTGATGGACTTGAGGGTTAGGGGCGGATTGAGTTAGGGTTAGGGTGCGGGTAAGGTAAGTGTGCGATAATGACGGACCTTAGAGTTAGGGTTTGGGTTAAGGTTAGTGCATAGGTAGTTGTGTTTGTAAAGTTCAGTGTAGGTTTGTAAGGTTTTTGGGGTGCTTGTGTTGTGTGTGTGTTTTTTGGGAAAGGTATTTTTTTTTGTTGTTTGTTGGGATTTTGGTTTGTCGGGCATGTGAAGTTTTGTGTGTTTGTACTTGTTTTTATTTTTCGGTGTTTTCGTGTCGGTTATCTCGTTGTCGGCGTTTTGCATTGTAGGCATTTTCAGGTAGACCCATATATATATATATATATATATATATATATATATATATATATATATATATATATATATATATAAGGAATACATTCAGTTGATTGAAAACTCAAAATATCTAAACACAAACAGGGAGGAGCTCTCCTTTCACATCCATGCGAGGAGCTGCTCCCCACACCCCATGTATCACATATATACCAACTCAATAATGTTTTTGTTTTAGCTATTTTGCATTTAGATATTATGAGTGTTTGATCAAATGAATATATATATATATATATATATATATATATATATATATATATATATATATATATATAAATGTAGTATACTCTGTTAAATGCATGCCTTATCAACATAATATATTGCTGTTACTTTAAGTTGAAAGCTACATTGGTCAACATTTGGAGAGTCTGAATGTCAGCTCATCGACTTTTCCTGTTGTTTGTGAAATATGAGTGTGTGGCAGTAAGTGAAGTTTTGCCCATTAAGGCTGGGCTCGTGATAGTTTTAATGGTGTATTTGTGTGGTGGTGCATATGTAGTGTGTGTCTATGTAGGGGTGTGTCTGCATGTCTCTGTGCCTCTTTCTTTGTCATATTTAGTGGTACTGTTAGGGAAAAGGATTCTTGGTAAGGGAAATGTACCATGCTAGGGGTAGGGCAGTGGCAGGGTTAGGGTTACGGTTAGCATACATAAGTAAGATGCTACAGGAGCACCATGAGGCTTTTCATGCCCATGTCCAACACTTTGTTTAATTTAAAAAGCAACAACAAACAAACAAAAAAAATCAAAAATTAAGAAATAACAAACTACAAACATTTAATTACTATTACATTTTTGTTTCAGCAGTAACAAAGTCTCAGATGTCACTAACAATATCACCAGGGGAACTGGTATGAATACATGGCACTGGTATGAAGCAGTTTTTTAACCAGCAACAAATCAGGATATAATGCATATAAACAGCTGGTCAGCTCTGGCTTTGACCAAAAAATACATTAATTTCCAGCTGCTAGTGATTTACAAAGGTCAGCTCCCTATACCCCTACTCGCCAGAGGCATAATGTCAAACATTGTACCTCTCCAGTGCATCTGTATGACTCTCTGCTTGTTATACAAGTTGTTATACAAGTACCATGGTATGGCAGATGTTGCCCCTATAATATTCAATCAGATTCTTTTTTTTTGGTTAATTCAATTCATAACGGTAGCTGCCACCTCCCTTTAACTATCCAGTAGTTTTGGGGGGCTACAGAGGAAGCAGGTTCCCAGTTACAAATTAAACTAATGAAACAATCTATTTTTTCCCTGTAAAAAGTAGACTAGACTAGTAATTTATTTTGTTTGGTGGTTGAGAACCAAGACTTGGTGGAACTCAGACAGTGGTGTAGTGCAGGAACCAGTAATAATGGAGCACATTAGATCTCAAGTAATGACAGCACTCTGTATTCTGGATATACAGTTACACAAGGTCCGGTGTTCTTCATGATCACCTCCCCAGCTGCATACATATTCTACAGACTGTATGAATGTATAGAAACGGAAGTGTTTTGTTTTCCAACAGTTATATGCCTTTATGAAGAAATGTAAAGTCAGCTGTATGCATTTTACTCCTTTGCTTCAGTAATGCATAGTTTCTAAACTTTGGCTCTGTGAAAGTTCATAGAAGCACTGCCATATTAAAACATACTCTTTTAAGGTTTTCTTTTGAAAATTCACACCTTCTTTCTTTTATGTTACTATTATTCACTTTTGCATGAGAAAAAAGTATTTTGCCTAGAAAAGTTCCTGAAATTAATATTGAAATTTTTGCAAAGAATTGCAGAAACTAAGTTTTCTCATCTTCTCACGTTTCCATTTCTCAACTGAGTTGCTATCCAGATCATGCATGACAATAATTTATCTAAAGCAGCAGCGGTCACATAATATCTGCGAAAATAAAAGCAAGCTAAAATATTTAGAGATTTCCTGCCAGAATAACTGAGATGCTTTGACTTGGCAATGAGTTTTTCACATCTTGTCAGCAGACTAGAGATTCAATCACACAGGTTAATTGATAGCTTTCAGTATTTATCCGTCTGTGTTTTTTGAAATGGCCAGGGGAAAAATCAAAAGAGATAAAGAACATACATGTTCAATATAAAAATGTCAACACACTGAACAAAGTGTTGGCAGCATTTCTTATTGATAAACATACTCTCATATCAGTTCAAACCCACAAAATAATTATGTTATGTAAAAT
This sequence comes from Protopterus annectens, assembly GCF_019279795.1. NCBI lineage: Eukaryota > Metazoa > Chordata > Ceratodontiformes > Protopteridae > Protopterus > Protopterus annectens. The sequence continues at coordinate 786,697,454 of NC_056747.1, forward strand.
TAATCTGAAATACTTTGAGAATGGAATGAGTTAACCAAAACAGAAGCCTCTGTTCCTGATAGGACTTTATAAACGGTCTTTTAGAAAAAGTTTTTTTTAGTAAAATGGACAATACTTTAGACTGAGAAACTCATTTCTGAAGTCTGAGGCTATTTGTCTTTCTTTATTTTTTGGGTGATGGGTGGTATACAGTGTACATGGCTAAAGGTTTGAAGCTATAGCAATAACCCATGGCTGGCTGTGAGAAATACTGGATTTACCCACGGCTGGCGTGGTTCGCCCTCGTGACCAAACCACGCCAACCGTGGGTAAATCCAGCATTACCCACACCTAGCTGTGGGTTATTGCTATTATACAATGTTGTTTGTTTTGTGTTGTGTTATGTTCGTGTTGCTGTTATTTAGGTTTTTGTTTGCTTTAGTCTGTATTCTTGCACTTTGCCTGAGATAAAATAGTCCACACTTTTAGTTTATGTATATTGTCTATTTTATTTGTCTTTTTATTTAAATACAAGTTGTTATTAATTTTTCAAGAGTTGTCAGGAAATAATTATATAAGTAAATATACTTTTTAAAGCTTTTGGTATGTCTTGCTGTTGCAGTTTATTTTATATTTCTATACTGCCTCTGTCTTGATTGTTGTCTATGCTCACATGAAGCTTTAAAACTATACTTACTTATATAATTACCTCCTTACATCTCTTGAAAAAATGAATAACAACTTGTATTTAAATTAAAAGAAAAATAAAATAAACAAAAAACATGAAGTAAAAGTCTGGGACTATTTTATCTCTGAAAAAAGTAAATGCTGTGTTGTCTGTAGTGTTGGTTGATGTTTCTAAATGCAGAGAAGTAGTTTCTATCCATCTATCTGTAACTGCTTTTTTTCATTTTGGCATATGCAGTTGTGGTGTCACTTATACAATCATAATTGGAGCCAAGGTTTATATCTCTGGGTCACTGTTTGTGCTGTGGTAGTTCATTCACACTGCAAACTCCACACAGTAAGTCCTTGTAGGTTTTTATTAACCATTCGTTTTGTGTCACATAGCAGTTAGGTTTTCATCGCCAGCTGGGTATTAGTGTCACGGTAGTTCATTCACAGTTCAAACTTGCGTGCACAGTAACTCCTTGCAGTTTTCTGTTATTATATTTCTAATGTGCATTTAACTTGCAAATACTGTGCATATGTAATGTTTTTGTGTGGTCTATGCCTCATCTGCTTTGTTAAAAGTTTTTGTTAGAAAATTGTATGTCAGACATTGGAAACTGCAGTTGTCCGTGTAATTGAGAGGAAGTGAATCAGGGAGATTTCCCTTTTACAAAAAAAAAAAAAAAAAAGCACTTACAGATGGAGTTTCCACACTTTTGTTATTTTGGACATGTGTGGTTGCCGATGTAATTGGGAGCAGTCTATAAATAAGAAAAACTTGTAGTGTGTGCGCAGCATGGAAGCAAGGTCTACTTCAAATGCTTTTTATTAGAGGGACGATCTTTTCAATCTGGTGATACAAAACAGCCACTCTATGATACGCTAGCAGCCGGACTTTTTCTTGTTAGTTAATTCTGGATTTATAACGAGGACGCTGGTTGAACTGACCAATCAACATGCACGTTTTTTGTGCTTTGCCATGTTCCATTGTATAATACTCATTCCAACATTAGTAAGTGTTCTGCCGAATTTTAAGTTCTCTAACCAGCCCACATAATGAAGCAAACCAATTAGGAGACCTTAGTTCAAACGCCATAAAAGGCTTTCATTTACTGTGCAAGCATATGCAAGTTATGTACTTTCAAGAGTAGTAGTGCACCTGCATAAAGACATGAAAAGAAAGCAAGACCCCAGTGAAAGTGAAATGTCACATGTCAATGTAAGATCATTTCCAGGCATGGTCTGTGTCACTTCTTTTAAAATTATTATTATTTCTTAACCAGGAAAACTCAGTAGGCACAAGTGCCTCTTTTCAAGGTTGACCATATTACCTGCCTAATGTCTTGCTGAGGGTCAAGCAGTAGGACATTGCAGAGAGAAGGACTTAAACGCAGGATGAAACTCTTTAGCAGTTCACAGCCTTAATTCTCTGAGCTATATTGCTAAACTTAAGATAGTAAAGGAAACAAATGAAGAACAAAAAATGTGCTTTGTTAGACTAATGAATATAACAAAATAAGTATGTACAAGTGCCTAGTCAGCCATTCTGCTGAAATGAGATTTCATTTCAATGAACTGGCTTTACTAGAAGCAGTCTTTTTAAATGAATATTTTATTAACAGAAGGAAAATGCTGCTTTCAATTTAGTACGGTGATTGAAAACTTAGTTGCTGGTTTGTGTGTGTGTGTGTGTGTGTGTGTGTGTGTGTGTGTGTGTGTGTGTGTGTGTGTGTGTGTGTGTGTGTGTGTGTGTGTAGTTGCGTGTGTGCCAGCAGAATCTGCATTCCATTATCCTGAGAGCACTGCAGATGGAGAAGTGTCCGTTTCCTCCAAGATGCAAAAGTCTCAAAGATGTTTATATAATAAAATACAGAATGTGCAAGGCAGCATCGTCATCGCATAAGGTGGGGGAGGTTCTGCCCCCCCCCCAACACACACAGACAAAACAAAAATGATTTCTTTTTCACAGTTTGTTAAAGTAGACTTCTTAAAGAAAGATATTTTTGGTGGGTTGGTTTTAGCAAGCAAGTGTCAAGCCATCAAGCTTTGATCGGCAAATATACAATGAAACAAATGACAACTGAAAAAGCTGTAATAAGGCAATTACAACAAATAAACTATAATAAAGGTTAAACGTTATCAGCAGCTTAGGTTAGAAGGCCAGACATGGAGATGGAACAATCACTGTAAGAATCCTGAAATGATAAATGTAGGTTTGAATTTTCCAGAACTATTCCTTTTTTCCTCTAACACTATGCAAGTTATTATAACCTACCCATGCATTACTACTCCGAATTGTACCAGTGCATGACTGAAATCAATGGGTTACACTATTTCCTATTCAATCATATATGGGATAAATGCCGTCAGTGGAAGCATTCCATTGATCATGATGGAATAAGGAAACAGGCATAATGTAAAAGATGCCACATAGGATGCTGATATGAATCTTCTACTGCCCTGCATCCTAGGGTCTCTCAATCTTGACTATTTTTGTCTTGCATAATAACTAGGCTCGTTTTACAGGCTCTAGAACAGTAACATAAAGTAAATGGTCCTACAGCACAACAAAATTGTATTATAAGAATGTTGTAACACTGATTGGATTAAAGTTTTGAGCTGTTAATGAGCTGATTCTTGTAGACAAGAGTATGGAGTTTGATACCTGCCATCTTCACTTTCCTACTGTGTGACTCTAAATAAGTCACTTAATCAGTGCTCTTGGATCATCCTGAAAAGGGACGCATGTCCAGTGGCCTTCCTAACAAATGTATAAAATAAAAATATGACTGGGAAAGAACTGTCATGCTGTTTGGAGTCATGCCACTGTCAAGCTTTGCAGGTTAAGTGATCGTTTTGGGTGCTTACATCTTGTAACACATTCCAGCACTTAATCACAAGATAATCAGTATATAATAAGGTTCCTGTTGTACGGCAGCTGGGGCAGTTTCAATGGCATAATCACAGTATGCTGCCATTTATTGCACAGACTGCAACCTTACTCTGTGCACTGCTCATGCTCTCTATATCTTTTACCTGTGTGATTTGTGGTGGCACCTATAGTAAAATAAGGATGCAGATCTCAATAGCTGGAGCTGACTAATATTTAAAAATTTCTTATTGAGTACTGTTTTTACTGATGAAAAATGCTCAGCAATAGTTTTTTAAGTACTAATCAGCTTCCGCAGTGATTTAGACAGAGATGTATGCACTTTCCAAAAGTGCATAACTCTTGGCGGTGGGACACCAAAGTATGCTTAGCAATACAGAAGTAGACACTCTGCAACAGTAGATGATGAGTTCAAAACAAGGTGGGGCTGCATGCATCAAATGAATGGATGAGACTTAATATGGGTGAAGTTGCCACGTGTGTGGGGCTGTAGGGTTTGAATCCCACACCACTGACACCAGTTACGTAATGATGAAGGGGTTATGGGCCATGAATCTCGTGTAAGTGATACCAATTTATACATGATGGTCAGTGGATATGAGCCTTATGTCTGCTCCACTGACCACCAAATAAATATATGAGGGGTGATTGACCTCAACAGAATATGGCAAATGTACACTCAGGTTAAGACAAACACCTACCACAACCAAATAAGCTTTAAACTGCACTTTTACAGAACATAGTAGTAATTACTGGATCCCCAGGGTTTCATTCACCTCATTCTGAGCCCAGTGCATTCCTGTGCAAGTTTACTAACAGTAATTGAGAAACAGGTAATACTGTTCTTCATACACACATATAGGATGGGCTACAATTGGTAGCACCCCTTTCCTATGTTTATGGTACATACTACTACCAATCAGACCAATTTGGCACTGAAGTCTGAGTTATTACATTCACTTTCAGTGAGTCATCCGATATATTAAATTATTGTAGCTTACAGCCATTTTCATTTCAGAAGGGGCAAATCCCAATAGTCTCAAAAAAACAAACAAAAAAAAAAACAGAAAGCTGCAAATAATGGGAATAAAAGCAGCTAACAACTTTAAAAAATCATCACCAAGTACCAGTCAAAACACAGGGAAAATGATTCATAAAACATTAATTGAGCACTTTTGTCCTTCATATATATACGGACTTCATCAAAATTAATTGATAAAACAAGCCTCTGGTTAAATAAACTTTAATAAGTCACATGACTGAAATCACTTTAAACATCTTAAAAACACACACTCTAAATTCAGCACACAAAACCTTAATTCATTGTTAAACAGATAAATTCATGGAAACAATGTCTGTAAAAAATATATGTTATGTATAAAACATCTAAACATATAACTACAACTTAGCAGACCTCAGTTAAGAACATTGTTGATGGAAATATAATTATTTGAACAAGGGGTGCCATGGCATTTATTTTCAACTGTTACTAAAGTTGCCTGTATTATACTGCAGTGGTGGTGCTGCGGTAGTGTTGTCGCCTCACAGTTAGACGCTGCCCATTCGATTCTCAGTTAGAGCGTCTTCTGTGTGGCAGTATGCATGAATGGGCGTTCCTTCATTGAAGGTTGTCCATTAGGCCCAGCAAGCCAGGATGTAAAAATCTACTGCCAATCATTAGCGGACCGGAGTTCCGCTGTGGCGACCCCCTAACTGGGAAAAGCCAAAAGACACAAACAAACTAAAGTTGCCTGTATTCAGTGGTAGTATCCCATAGACCAACCCTTGGACTTTTTGGGACCTGTTCTAAAACAGTAAACAGAAATATTTTATAATGACCTCCTGGTGTCACAATAATGTTTGTTTATTCTTTTGGATAACACTCTTTCTGTTTTTCTTATATTAAACATTGACAAGTTTTACATATAGCAAGATATATAACTCGAAAAACAAACTGTTAAAAATGAACAACTGAACGTAATTCAAACTTCCTGGGTTAATCCAACAGCACTTCAACAGGCTAAATAAGTTGAAAGTAGCGTTTGTTATTTTGATAAAGAACAGCATTTATTTTAAGCGTTAAACATAAAAAACGTTGTGGTTTAAAGAAAAGCACTTTTTAATAAACTTGTGTTTTATTTAATCTATTGAATATTTTATCCAAAAGCATAGCATACTTAATGTGTCTTCCACTATTCTCTTCATGTCTGTCAGAAAGTTGAGGATCCAGCTGCAGAGTGTATTTTCTATGCCTAGTTAACTTAGTTTAGTCAACAGCTGCTGTGGTATTACAGTGTTGAAGGCTGAGCTGAAATCTATGAACAGCATACATACGTAGCAATTTTTGTCTTCAAGATGGTTCAATGTGTGATGTAGTGCCAGGGATATAGCGTCCGCAGTGGAGCGATTTGGTCTGTAGGCAAATTGTAAAGGATCAAAAGCTGCAGGCATACAAGATGATATGTGCTGTTTAACCATCCTTTCAAAGCATTTCATCACCACCAGTGTGAGTGTGATGGGTCGGTAATCATTTAATTTGACTGGGAATGACTCCTTTGTCAAAGGAATGATGATGGCAGACTTGCAGCATCTTCGCACACTAGCCTGTCTGAGAGATGTATTGAAGATGTCAGTCAAGACAGGTGCCAGGTGATCTGCACAGTTCTTGAGTAAATGACCTGGAATCATGTCAGGACCTTAGTGGGGTGGACTAAGTTATTTTGGACTGCCTCCAGGCTGAGACATAGCAGTGTGGCATCCCCATCCATGGGTAGTTCTCTGGTGAGGTCTTTGTCTCCTCAAATCTCCTGAAGAAGGTGTTAAGTTTGTCTAGAAAGTCTGTATTATCTACACATTGTGTTGATGGAGGTTTCTAATCAGTAATGCACTGGATGCCCTTCCACAGCTGCCTACGGTCCTTTTGATCTGCAAAGTATTTTGTATTTTTAGCCCATGAGCACATTTTGCTGCTCTTACTCCCTTGTTCAGGTTGGCCCTGGCAACTTTCAGGGCATCTTTATCTCCAGACTTGAAGGCAGCATTATGTACTCTCAGTAACTCATAGACTTCGCTACTGAGCCATGGTTCTTGGTTTTCCCTAATAGTTATATCCTTCAATCTGGGCACGTCCTCAACACATTTGGTGATATACTCCACTACTGATTCAGTATACTCATCCAGGTTTACATGCTGTTCTGTGGTGGAAGCTTCTTTGGATAGGTTCCGGTCAGTGTATTCGAAGCAGTCTTGCAGGGCTGAGAATACTCCTTCTGACCAGATCCTTACTTGTTTGCTGTAAGGTTTTCTCTTAGCAGCATGGGTTTATTGGCTGGATCAGCAACATAAAATTGTGATCCAAGCTGCCTATGTGTGGGTAGGGAACTGCTTTGAAAGCTTGCTTGACATTTGCATACATTTGGTCTAATGCATTTGCTTCCCTTATGGCAAAGTTCACATATACTGACAGTAGTGTGGTAGTACTGTTTTCAGCTTGGCCTGGTTAAAGTCTTCTGCTGTAATATTCACACATTCGGGATTTTTGTTTTGTAGTTCACAGGATAGACTGCACAGGCTAGCAAGTGCATTTTTAGTGTTTGCAATCACAGGTATATAGACTGCTGTGATATAAATGGCTGCAAATTCCCTAGGCATATAGAATGGATGGCATTTAAGTGTAAGATGCTCAATGTCTACTGAGCAATGGCTGAAGGCAATCTCATTGTTATTACACCGGCAGTTGTTTACATATATGCAAACTCCCGCACCTCTGGCTTTGCCACTAATGGCCTGTATCCTGTCTGCTCTGACTATGGTGTAATCCTGTACTCCCACAGCATAGTCACTAATTTTAAATGTGGTCAAGTCTCTGAAAAAAATGATTAAACAGCTGTTTCTTGCCTTGCTATTTGTGTTTAAGTCCAGCCTGAAGTAATCCATTTTGCTGTGCAGAGATGAAACATTTGCCACCAGTATGGATGGAATTGCAGGTCTGTGTGCAGTTATTCCTAGTCTGATGCTAATACCTGCTCTTTTTCCTGTTTTCCTTGGCCTGTTACATCTCCTGCAGTATGTTCTTATGGATTTTTGGAATGCTGAATATAGTTGGAATAAAAGGTTTCTTAATCAAAAGATATTCAGAATCAGCAAGCAGCCCTTGTAATAAAAGCTCTTCAGGCTATAACTGACTCTCTGGCTGACACAGACATTCTCCAAAAGAGTCTCATTGAGACAGATGCCTGGTGTCAAATCCATGGCCTCAAGCTAAATGCCAGAAAGTGCATAGTCATCCCCTTTGGAAAAAACAAAGTACCCACAAACTACCACATAGGTGGTAGCCCCCTAAATACAGAAGATGTAATAAGGGATCTGGGGACACAAGTCAATAGTAATCACTCCTTTGAAAATCACATTGCCAAAGTGGTTAGAAAATCCTTCTATGTGGCCCACCTAATCACAAAAGGGTTTGCATCCAGATCAAAAGAGATCATTGTTCCCTCTACGCATCACTCATCAGACCCATCATAGAGTACAATGCCCCATTTGGGATGTACCTTACATGACGTCTGCAACAGCTGGAAAGACCACAGAAGTACCTCACCAAGAGGATCACTGGCCTCAAACAGATGTCCTATGCAACTCGACTGAAGAAACTCCAGCTGTACTCAGTTGCATACCGCCTACTCAGAGGTGATCTCTGCCTGACATACAAGGCCATGTCCAACCCAGAATTGATGGACATGCTCCACCTAAAGAAAACCATAACCCCTTGAGCCACATGCTCTAGCGATCTAAACCTCACCATTACAATAAATAAGACATGCTGGAGGGAAAGATTCCTGTCCCAGAGACTTCCCATGCTCTGGAAGAAGATTCCAATCTACATTAGGCAGAGCTCCTCACTAACACTCTTCAAGAGAAACCTTGACGAGTGAATGGGAAACAGAAAGTTTACCCCGGGGATCACTTCAGTGGCTCTGCTGGACAGAGGCACAGGGAACTAATCTAAGGGGGTGGCAAAAGCCAACACATTCCTTCTAGGCTTATAAATGCCTTTGGGCATATAGGCTAGCACCTACCTATGAACCTAGGAACCTACTAAGCCAATGTTTCTATATGCTAAAAATATCTTATTTTTAATAACTGGGATGTTTTATCAAGTCATTCTGATGAAGTCCTTCATATATAAAATAACTTCATTCTGATGAAGTCCTTTTATATATAAAGGACAAACGTGCTCAATGAAGTTTTTATTAAATATCTTACCTGTGTTTTGACTGGTAATTGGTGATGTTTTCCAGTTGTCAGTTGCTTTTTTTGCCATTATTTGCAACTGTCTTTTTCTGTTGTTTTTGTCATTTTCAGTTGCATGCAGTTACCATGTCTTCTCAGGAAATGTTCTCCAGTGTGGCGGGAAGTGATGATAATGTTCCTAGAGAAGTGGTGTCTTCAGAATGCATGAATCTGGTGGGCAAACTGACTCTTGTTTTTGTTGTTATCCCATGAAAGTAAACAATGTTCTCACAAGGTCACATGCACACAAGGTAGTTAACACTGTGAACGGGATGAATGAAACTGCTTTATGTTCCTATGATTACTCTAGTTTGACTCTGAGGCTTAGTTAGAGCCATTCAGATTTAGTATATAAGGCCAGTCTGTATTAGAGAGAGTTTCTTTAAGTTTCTTGATATTGGAGTCTGTCTTTAGCCAAAGGGAAATTTTCAGAGTGGGGGTATGTAGGGTAATGTTAGAGGGCAGCAATCACTGATAGATGGAGGATGAATCCTAATGATAGAGATTAGAGGTGGATTGTTGGTGATAATTAGTCTACAAGGGATGATTATTTCTTAACACGTTTATTTGTGTAGGTTGCTGTATTGGTTGCTTGAGGTTGTAGTCGAGTATGATGCTAGTTATTTCACTTTGGATGGGGTGAAGCAGGTTTAAGTTAAATTAATAAAGTGGTATGTATTTGGCCTTTTTTCCTAAGTGAGAGTTATGTCTTTAATTCAATTTTTGATTTTTTTTTCTGGAGTAGCTAGGTGAGGAAGATAAGTAACTGTGAAATAAAAGGGCGTATTGTTTTTTTCTTTTGTGATAATTTTTATTGTAAGCCAGATATGGGGATGTGTCTGACAGAGTATTAGTTTGGGATAAGAGTTGAATGTGTAAGTATGTTTTATACAGATGGAGGGTGCAGCTTCCATTGTTTAGACCTAGTATTGCCTCAAAGTACTAGCTGTAGTCTGGGAAGAAGTGTTGTTAAATCTGGATTTATTTTTTGATCCATGATTCAGTGATGGCTGCAATATCTGTGCTATATTAAGTGAGTATTGTGCTTACTACATCTAGTTTGTTATGAAGATCTTTTGTATTTATTAGCAGACAAGAGAATGAAAAGAGACCTGCGCTTGCCTCAATGTTGCTTCTACTGAATAACATTTGGGCAACTGGTGCGAACCTGTATAGTGTTTGTGGTATTTGTATTGTTTTTTTTTCTTTGTTTTTTGAATTGAGAGAAGTGTGTGAAACTATGTTTCTATGATCATGCTGAGAGTTGTAGGGCTGGATGGACTATGTTAATGTGGGAGTATTGTTTGAGAATGTGATGACGTAGTAATTAAGGCTGCTTGTTCAAATTATATATGTTGATGATATCTAGTTTTGAGTTAGTGGTGTTTGTAGTTCAAGCGTGAAGTGTGAAGATGTGATTAATGTACAAGAGTATCAGAAAGAACAATATAATTTGGTTTTTATTTTTGCTGTGTGCATCATTGTCTTATGAAATAATGTTTGATTAGTTTGATTATGTTGATAGTGCTGTTGATGTACCCAACAATAGACTGGATCTGTAGGTAAAGTAATGTTTGGGTGGTTGTGGTGAACATTAAGTTATGAGTTTATGTGTAGATTTATGAAAGGGAAAAGCTTAGGGATTAATGTGAAGAATGGTATAGTAGAATTAGAGAAATTAGAATGTGTCTTATAGTTAGGATTGTTTTAAATGAGATTTAGTGAGGGAGGACAGTCTCATAGGTTCATAGATCAATACTGAGCTAACTGCCCTTGCAAGCCATTTTAAGCCTAGCTAATTATACCTTGTGAGACTCAAACTCTGCACCTTGTGTTTGTAAGGCAAACACCTTAAGCATTAGGCCACCCTCCCAAACATTTTTTGAGTATGGGTTAGTGGTGAGGCTTATGCTATTTCCTGGTTTAGAGTTGCGTATTATGATTTGCCATAGACAGAGTAGCTGTAAGAGGTGGTGTACATCATGAAATGAGGTTGAGAACCTGATGCATAAATGCAGAGATGGGGGTGGTGAGGAATGAGGGTGGGAGTGAAGCAAAGTGAGCCACACTCTCCAATCAGCATATGAACCCTCAGTGAATAGGATCACTCTCTGTTAAACTATTGAACCTCTTTAGCTTCTCTTAATGTAAATAGTTATACCAAATGACTTTGTACAGTATAAAATACATTTCATGTAGTTCTTTTTCTATCAATAAGACTAATTGCACTACTGGGCATAATATTTTATGGCTCTAAGGATTTATGATAGCTGCTTGTAAGACTTGGAGGATGAGGGTGGGGTCAACAATAAGAAACATTTGTAGCCCTTAACACACGTTGGTCAGACTTCCATACTCATTGAGTTTCTGTCCTAGAAAAAATGTGTAGCCTGTATCCCTTCTTTTGAGGTGCAGCAACATGTTTTAACTAGTACTTTTTTCATTATGGTTAAGTTATTACTACCCCGTCAATGATGTGCAGATTTTTGCATGCAATGCCATTAGAGAGAAACAGAGAAAGCATCAATCCTAAACAATCTTTGCTAATCTAAAAGACAGAAAAGAGTGGTTATTGGGCAAGTACCCGCTGGAACTGGTTATTTTCAGCATATTGTAACACCAAGTAGTGCCACAAACACAATTCATTAATATGAAATTAATTGTGAAATAAGAGAGAAAACTAATTAATAGCTAATTGATTGTGAGATAATGGGAATGAGACCAATAGCTCAGAAACCATATTAAATATCATTTATAATAGCTGTAGCAGAGGGGCAGTCCTCCAGAGAGTTTAGTGAAACCATTGTATAAGGTATGCTTACAAAACTTTGAAAATCAGTCGTATTTTAATTATAGCACAAATAGGTTGATTAAAAAGTTGATGGAAATATTTTTAACTGAAACAGTTACTGAGTATTTAGAAACAAATGGATCAATGGACCCAATGTAGAGTGAATTCAGAGTAAGGAGGGCATATTATATAACATTTGTAGATGAATGATTTACTTTTCTGTTTCCAATAAATAAAAATAAATGTATAATTCCACCATAAATGAAAATGGAAGATACACTTATAACTGCAGCAGTTCCAAGTAATGTGTTTTTATTTTCAAAAATTGCATTTCATTTTTTTCTTTTTTCATCTAAACAAAATATCTGGTGTATTGGCTCAACATAACCCTTTTTTTCTGGTCTCCTACTAATGATGATTCCACATGGTAATTCACATCCAGTCCCTTAGTCGTGACGGTGGAGGTCAGGCAAACCAGGATTGGTGCTATTATCTGCTTAAGGACAAGGGTTTTATCTTTACAACCTTAACCCCCACACATGTCCACTGTACATTCTTCCTGGACAATGTGCAAAAGGTGGAAAAACAGCACTATAACCCAAATCATCATATTTCCTTAAATTAGTACATCATTCACGTTTCTCCAGTCTCCACCAGAGACTGCCTTCTGTTTTAATGTTACAATTGTTGGATAGCACTCGGAAATTATTTAAGTGTCTGTGAGATGTGAAGGGCCAGTCGTGTATTGAGTCATTTCTGTAAAACCTGCAGTAGATGAAACACAGTGGCACCTTTGCTGCAACCCCTATATTTCTACATTCTCAATGAGAAGATACAATTTTTTAACCTTTAAATAATTTGTTTTAATAGTGATGATATTTCCTCATTGTAAACTCCAGGTTTGTGCTACAGCCAAACAGCAACCAGCAGAGAAGTGTCTGAAATGTTTTTACATCTTTAAAGTTTGTTATATATGCTGCTGTCATACAAAACAAAAGTGAAACAGAATAAATTGTCATACAGCTTTTAAAAGCATTTGTTTCTTAGATGGATATTTTGCTTTTGCCTATTGTCAGTGTGGCCTTGCAGCTTTCAAATCTGTAAAGCAGCTCAATCTACTACACTTTTTCCTGTAACTGGTGATACATGGATAAAGAGTGAATTGTCTGACAGCTTTTAAAACCATTTGTTCAACAGATAGATATTTTACTTATGGCAACTGTCAGTATGGCCTTGCAGCTTTCAAAGCTGTAAATCAATTCATTCTACTACACTTTTTGTTGTAAATGGTGATACGTGGAATGGATAAATCTCCATGCACTACAAAGAATTATAACTGGGTATATCCAGTTATAACTACTTATGTGTCCTCAACATGTTGGTTCTACTACAGGTGTTTGAGTCACAAATATCCAAAAAAACACTGTCTTGAAGTGAGGGACTGGAATAGTTATTATTATTTCCTAATTTGTTCCATGCTAAATTGGTCTAATAGTGACTGACATGCTGCTTTTACTGTGCTAAAGATTTCAAAGAACTTTAAGTGAGCGTGCTTTCTTTTTCTACTTACCAATTTACTTTTTACTGCCAAACACAGTCAATTATTAATAAAATATGATTATTTCTGCTTATAGTTTTTGTTTTGTCACTTCTTGCTTTTAACTTTTTAAACTTGTTTTTCTGAGGAGATATCTCACAATTCTATGAAAAGTGGAAGGAGTTATGTTTTAGTTATGCAAATTCCATGCTAATTTGTGTCCCAGATTTTTGACCAGAGGTATTAACCTTTCAGGAGCCTTTGGCAATATCTTTAAAGTCTGCAGGTTGAGAGGTAGTGGTAGACAATGTTCAACTAAAGAGAGATATATAAACTGGAAAAGTATAGAGAGGCTCGTATCACTGTGCTGTTTTCAGTGTTGACATAATGTTTTTTACTCTGAGAGGACCTCAGCAAAATCCACACAAACTACAATCACAACACCACCACCAAAACCACCCTGCCCATTCTGTTTTAATAATCATCTAATTATTCAGTAAAAAATATTCTTCTAGGGTAGGGGACAAAAAGGGTTCTAAAGGACTCAACAGCAATAATGAGGCCACTAAACTTATATATATATATATATATATATATATATATATATATATATATATATATATATGTCTCCAGCTCTGTCCCAACCACCTAGTCATACTTTGTACTTCATCCCTACACTATCCAGACATCACACTAAACCTATTTAATGATGCCCCTCCAAATATAGACTGATTAACTCCATTTCAACTCAAACCAAAACAACATTAGGTGGAAAAATACTCTAAAAAAAACAAGTATCAGTAATTCACCAATATACTAAAATCCTTCTTGGAGGAGACATTCACCCTAATCCTGGCCCCACCTATCACAATGAACATCAGCATGACTGTCTTCCACACACTACCTTAACCCTACATCCATCAACCCAAGCCCTGGTAATCTAACTTTTTGTTACCATAAATGTTAGAAGCATAGGAAATAAAATTGCTGTGCTACATGCATGGATTACTCAACATAAGCCTGATGCTCTCACAGTAACTGAAACCTGGCTTAAACCCAGCATGAATAACTCTGAAATTACACCTCTCAGCTATAATATCTTCCATAATGGCCATATAAAGAGGAAGGGTGGTGGTATAGGCTTTACTATTACTATTACAACTAACTCTCTACATCTAGCATGAACTTATTTGGTTTCACACAACTAATTAATAACCCCACACATTATTGCAGGACATAAGTTCCCTATTAGACTGGATCCTGGTATAAGACCCTAGAAATTACACCACCTCAGGTACAATATCTGACTCTCTTTGTGACCATCTCCCAATTTATACAACCAGGCATCTGACATATCTATTTAAACAGTACATTTATAAAACAACATTTCCAAGTTTAACGCAGAAATGTTCACTATCACCCTGTCATCTATTAACTGGAATGTCCTAAAACTCCTCCTCTTAGATGATGTTGAAAATTAATTCAGTACAACTTTCCTGAATGCCTTAAATAGCCTTGCACCTCCTAAAAATGAAGAGACTAAAAACAAATAATGCAATCCAAAAAGTAGAATGGTAATGCAGGACAGGGAAAAGCATGTAAAGAATGACAAAAATATAAAACACCTCAGTATGTGGAAAACTGCAGAATGATTCACAATCATACTAAAACGCAAATTAATTATGACAAAAAACTATATTATAATAACTTTCAGAATAGTAGTAAATACAACACTAAACAAATTCTAGACATCCATTAAAGAAATCTTGCATCCCAGCCATAAATTCAAACCTAACCCCACTCCCAATAACTCATCACTTGAAACCACAACATAATTCAACTCTTACTTCACAGATTGTATAGCACATCTAATCCTAACCATACCCAGCAGCCATGTATCACCACATCCATTTTCACTTTCAAACCTGTGGTTAGATCTTATATAAAACTCCTCTTAAACAAACTCAAACCATACCCTACTTCAGCTGATGACCTTCCAAGTGAATACCTTAAAATAACAGCCAGTGGCATTGCCTGCCCTGTCTCAATCCTTATAAAGAGGTCAGTCCAGGAATCCCACGTTCCCTCTCTCTGGAAAAAGTCACACATTATCCCTCTGTACAAAGGAGAAAATTCAACAGACATTACTAATTTTAGAACTATAACAATCTTAACCCCCCCTCCCTTTTGGAATGAATTTAAAATATTTTCTCAGGCACTATGGACAGATAAATGTTTTATATCTGACTCACTTATTTTATTTAATGCTCCAGTACCGGATATTGTCCCCAGATCACAACTGCCTCTCCTATGGTCAATTCTATCGATAGCTAGAAAAAAATTGCAAAAAATTGGAAATGGAAAACTGCTTTATCTTGTAATGACTTTCTCATTTTAGCAAAAAGTGTTTGCAAGAAATAAATCTCAAAATTAAACATAAGAACATCAAATATGACATAGAAAAAACATTGGAAAAAACTGAATGATTTATTGGAAACATATTAATGACTTGTTTTATTATCTTACTGCTGTGGACTCTTGTATATAGTTACTTTTTGTTTTTTTGTTATATTTGAATTGTATTTTTTTTCAAGTTTATAAAACTAATATAAATTATTTGGAAGGAAAAATTTAATCAAAAGCAATTGCTAAACTATATCCTGCAGAAAGTACTACTGCCCCCCACACAACACAGCTTCTGTCCCCCACAGTGCTAACACTGCACTTCTAACCTATATAGATACTGTCAATAAAGCTAGAGATAATGACAAACTAGTCTCCTTATTTCTAGATTTGTCTAAAGCATTCGACACAGTTTGTCACAGCAAACTTTGACTTCAAATGTCCTCATTAGCTCTCTCTCAGTCAATCCTTCCATGGTTCAAAAACTACCTATTCGATAGGTATCAGTCAGTAAAATGGCACTTCACTCTCTCTGAATATCTCCCACTCACTACCAGTGTGCCACATGGCTCTGTCCTTGGTCCCCTCCTCTTTAAAATTCTCACCAATACCCTCCATACATCCACACAACTGGCCTCCCTAATACAGTATGCAGATGACTCCACACTCATTTGCACATCTGACTACATGGCACGCCATCAAAAACTTATTCAGGAAGCTTTAACAGCAACTGAAACATGGTTTTGTAACTCACAACTCATGCTAAAACCTAAAAAAAAAAAAACTACTACGTTTTTCCCCAAATCCCTCTCCTATGAAAAACAAATTTAAGTCTTCCCTCTTGATATTACAACCACTAAAGTCACTTCTCATAGCAAATTATTAGAGATGATAGTGGATAACAATAATAAATTCAACTTGCATAGACAAAATTGCATTAGAAAAACTCATCAAAAACTAGGGATGCTTTGTAAAGCCAGAAACTTTCTCACAGACACAACTAAAGCTACACTTGCCACTACTTATCTCCTCCTCACACCTCGTTATGGTGCTCCCATCCTTACTAATCTTCAGACATCACAAAATTCAAAACATGAGCAATGCTATATAACAAAGTTGCTAAATTTGCAGCAAAAACCTCTTTCAGAACCCATCGCTGTATAGCACTAAAAAGCCTAAATTGGTTTGAACTACCCCATCAACTGACATATACACAGTTTTTTACCACCTATAAAATTATCCAGAATCCATTTGTTTCTCTGGCACTAAATAACATTTCACACAACTATGTTCCTAATCGGTCATTATGATCCATGACCAAAAGCCCTTGTCTGCCCACAAACCTATCAAATCTGTTGTTTGTACTCGTATCATATTGATAAGGCCTGACACTCCTTATCTCTATCCATCAGGTCAATACCCTCCCTCCCATTCTGAAAGATTTCCTAGCCAAAAGTTGTCTGTGTTCTTGCTCAACAACAGGATAAACTGCATCCCTAAATGTGCACAAATACCTCTTCATACCTTACATATCCTTATTCTCCCTTCATCACTCACTCCCTTACTTCCAGCAATTTCTCTCCCCTGGCATTCCCCTAAATATATCATAAGCCTGCTTTTCTCTGACTTCTTATTGCAATTCCTGTTTATATTATTCTAACTTCCTTTTGATTTCTCTATAAATTGGCTAAAATTTCTGTAACTATTAAATCATTGTCATATACCTTATATCTACTCAACCAATGTTTCAAATTATGTCTAATTTGGAATAATTATTTAAACTGCATTTGTTTTTTGTATTATTTTTAAAGACTGTAAAATTATTATTCCTAAAATGTTTTGTAATACTTTGGAGCTTTTCTCCCTAGGCCGCTGCTGAAAACTATTTTTACCCAGTTCGACTTTCCCGGTAATCAAATATCAATAAATAAATAAATATTCCCCAGATTCCATCCTCATTCCAATATTAAGTCATTATAATACACATGTAGTTTATGGAGCTCGGTGATTACCCTCTGATATCATGAAAAATACAAACCAGTTAAGTCCTTCTATAGAACTTGGCCCGATCGTAACATTTGGTAAGCACCTCTGCTTCACTTATTAAGATCAGTTAACATGCTAGGCAGCTAAATCTGCCAGTATTAGCCAGCAAATAATAGCAACAGAATTAAAAACAAATTTCTTTCTGCCTGTTGTCTGCACCAGTAATATGTCCCTAACTTTCCTTAAAACATGTTATGTTGCCTTTCTGACACTGCTCACTAAGGCATGTTACTCTGTCTTTCTGACAGAGCTCGGTAAGTGCTTCCCAGCTTTGAAAGCTGGCAAAACATTTAGCACTTTTTTTTGTAACTAGTAGTACATGGAGCATCTAAGGGTCCATGTACTATAAAGAATTATGATAGCGTCACTGATCATAAAACTTTATTACAAGTTCTCAACATGGATGCCAAGATTGAATGTTTAGGCATCCATATCTCAAACAGATAATGAGCCGGTTATGATTGGAGAGACAATCATATTCAGTATAGTAAGTGCCTTCATAAAGCACTGTAACACTTAATAGCCAGTTTAGTACTTTGTTACATATAACGTGCTTATATACTTTCTTACTTAGCTACATTATCTGATTGTTAGTGAAGATGGCATTTTTATATAGAAGCAACGGGGGGGGGGGAATAAAGCCCCACACACACATTTTTCTAATAACTGGAGGATTTTATGGTATAACTGTATGCGCAGTGTGCATTTTGCTGTATTTTATTAGCAGTTGTGCGAAGATTGTGTTTCTGCATTATTTCACACTTCTATTTCCACAAGTATAATTACTTGTAAAAGCTATTTTAAACCCTGCTGGACTAATAGTCTTGTAGCTTAATTCACATTTGTGGCATAAGTTTTTACCCCGGCGATAATTTGAGCCTTAGTCATTTATGATTGCATTTTTTTCCATAAACAGTGTTACTGGCAAATTTCTGCATAATATGGTGCCTTAAACTGTAGTAGAAGGACAATAGTTTGAGAACTCTCTGCTCCACTTTGTGCTTCACAACTTTTATATTCAGCTTATTAACCTGCTTGCATTATGTCTACACCACCCCCAACTAACACATTAAGCTAAAGTTTGTGAAAGAGCTCCAGTATTGCCTTTACTTGACTGTTAGCCACTGTAGCTAGCCTGCTCATTCCTTGAAAATTTCCCAACCATTGCTTCATAAGTCCATCTCTCTGCCCTCCACCCCTAATGATCATCTGATTCCCAAAGTCCCTCCCTTCCCCCCTTTTGTCATTGCTATTGACTGTTATCCAGGCTATTTATGTATTCTTCCCACCCATTGTTTTCCATAGATCCATGATAAAGACTGATCACCCAGTAAACCTCCTTTACTGCATACAGTCTCCTGCTCATTTTCCTGGAGCTCAGTAAAGCTTGCAGTTCTAGCCTGCATTCCAAATGTGGTTTACTTGTATCCAGCGCTATCTTGGAAAAGATAAGTACCTTGGATTGCTAAATTGCACTTCAGTTATTTCCAGTGATTGCTTTTGTTTCCTGTTGTTGTGTGTGTTTCACTGAATTTTTTGTAAAAATCTGTCTTGAAATTACCTTCAGCAAGGGATTTCTAGCTATTTTAAGTGGTTTGTGCTAGCATTGCACTTGTCGTGTCTCTTCTACTGTGTTTTTAGATCAGGAAGATTGGGTTTATTCATCTTGAGGCAGGTGGTGTTTGTCTGGTCTGTCTGAATTTGGAAATACACAACAGAATGTAGTTGAGTCATTTTAATAGTCAGCAGTCTCAGTTAGTTTTTGTTTGCTATATATTTTGTGCATTTTCGTGGGTTAGCATTTCCTTGTACAGTAGCAAATAACTAGAAAGAACATTTCATAAAAACTATACCCTATAAAGCAGCAACATAGGGCAAATACCTCTTGCGCCAACAAGCTTAGATCAGCTAGTTTGGAGTTAAGTGGCAATACCTTCAGATTTAGTTGAATTCAGTATTATGTAAACATTAAACTTATTAGAATTTAGTATTGTCTAACATAATCTGATCCCATAAAGCACACTTAATAGCCTTCTAACCCTAATACACCACCCATTGTAGCTCACAAATCAAAGGCCTGGGCAGTATGAATATGTAATTTCCTAACATCTCGGTATCCAGCTTGATGGATATGAGCATCTTGAGACAATGTAGCAATTATTTCATGTTTACTGACAACCACTTAATTCTTAAAGAAGCAGACACAGAATGGAGGCTAAATTCACGTGTACTAGTGCGCATCAGGTTGTCAAAACCATGCACCCACCTCTCACTGCAATTTTCCTAAACAGCAAAGGTCACCTAGATCACCCATTGTCAAAGCTATGCCTCAGCAAGCCCAAAGGCACTCAGAAAAAAACACCTGACACCACATGTACTGTCACTCTCAGTGGAGCCCAAAATACTAAGCCCCTAAGGCAAGCAAACGCGCACTTCCCAGGACTCTTGTCATAGGACACTGCGTTGTAAGATATATTGATGCCCCTCTAATCAGGCTGAATAAGGAGAAGATCACAGTTAGTTACTTATCTGGAGCCACGAGCCACAAAATGACACATGCACTGAAGTCATTATGCCATAGATCCAGTATCATTCCATCATAGTCTAGGTAGGTGTACATGAACTAAGATGTACCTCCCTGGATTATATGAAGAGAGACATTATGGAACTTTCAGACTGTGTGTCTCGGGCTGGTATGTGCCTAGCACTGAGCAGCACATTACCATCACGAGGATGCTGCCACAATATGAGCAAAAAATGATTGATTTCAACAACTGACAGTCTTTCTGGTGCCATTCTAAGGATCCAACATTTGTCAGTTTGGGAGAACATGGTTAACAGACCACATTGCTTTGCCAAGGATGGTCTGCACCTCTCCCCTCTATGCTTTTCAATATTGTCTAAAACTTTATCCACCCCATTGTGCCTTTTTAGGTAATGCCAAACTGACAAATCAACTGACATAACAAAATCAACTCAACTGAACCTCAAGGTGTTACTGCTCAATGCCAGGGGCCTAAATAAAAATAAAAAAATCACTCCCTACAAGCCCTGTCACAATTTAGAATATAGACATCTGTGCAGTCACCAAGACATGGTTTAAAGCAGCAGAGAATATCCCGGCAGTGCAAAGTTTCAGTTCTTTCCACACTTTTAGAACACTATCTGCACAGAGGTGTATCAGTATACACCAATAACAAGCATACCTCTAGGGTGGTCAGACAGGATGATATGCTGGAGTTCCTCCACATGCAGATCACCTAGACAAAATCCCATACCATATCCTAGACAGCCATAGGTCACCCTCCATGTCCCAAGAGGCTCATAATGCATACTTGGACCTACTGGAGACACTTACCATCTAATGGAACAACCTACTCATGGAGACTCTAATTACCCCTCTGTATATTTTGATTACAACACAGCCTCAAATCTACAGGCACAGAGATTCGTAAACTTCATAAATACAAGCACCATTGACTAATTAGTAAATACTTCCACTAAAGGCTACAATATACCGGACCTTGTGCTTACAAATATGGTGCTGCTCCCCCCAGTGTCTCATCCTCCCTGGTAAAGTCCGACCATAAAGCTGTCTCCTTCGAAATCAAAATCAACTCTGTAATTCCATTAAAAGTGTAACAGAAACTATTACAAGGCAAATTACCTTTTATTTGTGTGATGGATTGTCAAAATTCAGTACCCCTTTAAACCCAGAGAACACAATAGCCTATGCTGACTTGCTCTCAGAAACTCTGTCCAACCCTGTTAATGGCTATATAGTGGCTGATGTACCCACCAGAAGCAAGCCCAGGACCATAGCTCTCAAATGTCCAGATTTTTGCCGAAGGTCCAGATTTGTGCCTCATATTTTTGGCCTGTTCCTCATAAAATTTGTGGTTTTCTGCCAGATTATTGGGGATTGAAGTCCCTAAATAATGACAGACATTTGTGTTTCAGACTTAATAACCTTCAGAAAGTACACGTTAATACAAAATATGTTATTGTACCAACTTTCTAAGTTTATAAGAGCAATATTTAAAAATTGTCCTTATTTTGGGCCTTTGTCCCCCCCACTATTTTTAGCTTTGTACAGATTTCTTGCACTTAGAGGTTGAAAGATGTTAACTCTAGAAACAAACCACCCTGGTGGCATCCCACATTAAACAGGATATACAACGAAAGGAAAACGTTATGGCAAAAATCAGGAAAGGTAATTCCAATAAAGATAGCAACTCTCTCATTAAAGTAAATAGGCAAGTAAGAGGGCTAATTAGGTCAAGCAAAGCCAACTTGGAGATTAAGATAGTTTCCCGGGTGAAAGATAACCACAAAGCCTTCTACAGCTATGTCAGAAACCTCAAGGGCAGCACACAGCAAAGTGCTAGACTGATGATTAATGATGCCACATTCACAGACCCTGATGATAAAGCAAACCTATTAGTGGACAGATTCAGTTCCATTGTTATCCCCCTCTCATCCCCAACCATCTCCTCAAAAATGCCCTTGAACATAACTCCTCCAGCTATAACTAAGGAGTATGTACTGACTACACTCACTAAAGCCAAGAACAGGGCCCCAATAACATCCCAGGATGCCTCTTGAATACTGTAAAATATGACTTATCAGGACCCCTGAAGTTATTATTTAACTATAGTCTTAAAACAAGCTTTATTTCACATGAATAGAGGACTGCAACGGTCATCCCCCTTCATAAGGGTAGACCTTTAACAGATACTGGAAACTACAGACCCATTGATCTGACTAGTCTTATTTGCAAAGCCACAGAAAGAATTATTATGGAAATTATCAACGAGGGCATAGAAGACCTCCAGACACTGGAAACATCCCAAAAGAAGGTCATACTTACTGAATCTGGTAGACTTCTTTGAAAAAGTCACTAAGGCAATTAATGAGGGGAAAATGGTATATACTGCCTATCTAGATCTAGCTGAAGTTTTCAATACAATACCCAATTGAGCATTGTCAGCAAACTTATGGAACTAAGTATAAACCCCTTTATAACATGCTGGATTGCTAGCTGGCTCACTGATAGGACCCAGGAGGTTAGAACTGGTGAAGCCATTTCCACAAAGAGGCTGGTCAACCAATGCAGTCCCCCAGGCCTCTGTGCTGGGCCCACCCTCTTTGGCATCTATTTCTCAGATGTCAAAGCCAATATCAAAGGCATTTAGCTTACCAGGTTCACAGGTGGTTGCAAACTGGGAAGCAGTCATTGAATCCTCCCAAGATGAGAACACTCTTCAGGAAGGGATAATACAGACAAACGCTTGGTGAAAAAGCCATGGCTTAAAACTCAATACCAAGAAATGCATTAGAGTACCTTTTGGGAGGCCTACCGCCCGAATAAACTACACCATTGATAAAACATCCTTAAAAGTTGATTCATTAGTCAGGGATCTAGGAACGCATGTAGACAGTAACCTAGCCTTCGACCAGCATGTGTCCAAGGTAGTAAGAAAATCCTTTGATGTTCCTCAACTTATAAGCAAGGTTAGTGTCTAGGTCCAGAGAAGTCATCATACCACTGTACTTGGCCCTCATCAGTCCCATCATAGAGTATAATGCCCCCTTTGGTATATATCTGACCGGACACATGCAGCAACTGGAATGTACACAAAGATTCCTTACAAAAAGAATGCAGGGAGTAAACAAATGTCCTATGCTGATCACCTCAAACCCCTTTCTCTTTAC